>NC_056746.1:1354157811-1354202811 GCF_019279795.1 Protopterus annectens | reverse complement strand
AATGTGCATTTGAAAAAAGAAGTGAAAAACACGTGTATCGAAACATAAATGTACATCACTGTGTATAATTACCACATTGATTGTGAAATGAGTAGCAACAGTGGAATCAAAGTTCTGTCACATATGTCACATGTCTTGTTATGTTTTTATGGTGTATCCAGGTCGTTAGCGTGATCTCATAACCATGTCTTATAGATGAGTAAGAATCAAGTTTCTTTCATTTTATGAATACATTTTTTGGTAAAACAAATAACAGAAAGTATAGGAGCAAACCAAGGCTGAACCGTTCCATCCACATAGGAGGTACAGTGGTTGAAGCACCAAGTATAAACACAAATATTCCGTAAAATTATAAGTCCACGCAGTAAAGTTCGATAAAATCAGAGGATTTATTTAGAACAAACAGGTAAGCGCTTTCACCCTTTTGGGCTTCCTCAGACCTTTTGGAAGGGGGAAAGCGCTTACCTGTTTGTTCTAAATAAATCCTGTGATTTTATCGAACTTTACTGCGTGGACTTATAATTTTACTGAATATTTGTGTTTATACTTGGTGCATCAACTACTGTACCTTCTATGTGGATGGACTGGTTCAGCCTTGGTTTGCTCCTATACTTTCTGTTATTTGTTTTACTAAGTTTTTCAAGTTATAGGAGCATTTATTCCGTGGCTGCTATCATTTTGCTGTTGTACATTATTTGGTATGTTTGCATATCTGTGTAGGAACACACGTCATTCTATTCCCAAAGAAGTATTACAGGTGTAGCTTCCTCTGTTCTGTTTGTGACTCTGAACTTCTGAAAGTATGTGAAATAAATTCAAAAGGAAAATGAAATTAATATATTAACCAAGGTGTGCAGGAGACCAAATTAATCTATCAACGATTGTGTTTAGAGGCACCCTCTAGTGGCTACATTTTCCTTAATTATTACTAATAAACATTTAGCAAAAGCTTAAATACTGGAATCATTCACCAGTATGTTGTATTATCCATTCAGGATTAATAGTTTTGTATACACGAACTATAAAACAAATGAATTGTACGGATGCCCTTGACATATGGTCTTGTTATGAAGTCTGAAAATCTCACTTTAACTTGGTTTTAAATGTTTTTGCTGTTTACTATACATGCTTTCCTAGACAGAATCCAGGATGCAGTCAGTTGTACCGTTCATTACAGTTGGCTCAGCAAGGCAGTACATAATAACATGTACTTGGGGTTTATAGTCTCCCTTTATTCCGCATAGGCTGCACCCATGACACATCCCCCAACTATAGACACTCTACTGACTGAAACACTCAGAATTTAGTGAATAATATATGTAAAGTTCTGTGATTAGTGACGCTTTGCATTTCTTAACTGTTTTGTTTAGTACTTGATTTATGTGTTTTAAAATCAACATGCATTTACTACTTTCAAACATACAACTGCAGTGAAGTTCTGCTGAAGAAATCGTTAATCTGTCACATTGACTCATCAGGGGAAGCAGCATTTAATGCTGTATCATATTAGCTCATACTCTGTGGGATGTAGCTTTGTCTGTTACAATGTTAAGCTGTCTTTGCTTTCTGTCTTACTTCATGATCTAAAATTGTGAAATTGTTTTTGCAGTGTTGCAAAGATAATCACACACATGCAATCTAGGAGTGCATTGGGGATGTAGGAAGATATTTTAGCTAGTGTTTGACAATTGACAGCTGTAAAAGTTACAATATATTTGGAAAATATGTCTTCAGTTGTCATTTACAGATAATAATGTGAAAACTGTTCATCTTAAGTGGATATTTGACTATAATTAATGTGAGGGCTTTTAGGACAATTTACTGATTATGACAGTGATTTTTCTCACACTGAGAACATGTTAACAGTACTGTTATCAGTATACATGCTTATCTTTAAGTGTGATTTCAAGGTTACTGTGCTCATTTACCTTTGATGTTAACAGAAATTCCATTAGACCTACTTCTGACAAGGGAGAGATGCTACATTCATAATGTAATCTAAGTAATTTTTTTTAAGTCACAAATTGCAGCACTGACACTGCCTTAGTTACAAGAGAATGTTCCACAAATTAAACGAAGAATCGAACAGTGGCAGTTGTGAAAAGGATGAGACTAGATTTTTAGGAAGCTCCTCTTATGATTTCTTGTGCATGTGTTAACAATCATGTGACATACTATGCACACAATAAAATCTGTGCAGGAAACTATAGGCATGTAATGGCATAAGTGACAGCAGGTTTGGGGAACACTTGGTTTATAGCAGTCTTCATGAATGGGTGAGCATGCATTTTAGTGGGGTTTGTTTTGACATTCAGAGGAGTACAGTTGTGAACCACAGAACATCTTGAAAATACAAATACAGGGAAAGCAGACAAAGTTCAAGGCTGCAGTAGCAAGGAGGTTAGCAATGTCAGAGTCAGTATGCATGTACGTATATCTCTCTACATCTCTCTGTCTATATATTTATATATATTTATATGTAAGTATATATTTAGCAGAGATATGACGTATAGTCTCCCATGTCAGAAGTGTGGGGAAGATGCAAAATGCTCCTGCAAAAAAATGACTTTACAATGATTATTCGATTCTCTGTATATTTGATCTTGCCAAGGCTTTCAACACCATCCCCCACGCTGGAGTTATAGATAAACTCAGTAAACTAGGTATAAATCCCTATGTCACAAGATGGGTTGTCAATTGGCTCACTGACAGAACCCACACTGTGAAAGTAGCAGACTCTAAATCCAACTTCAGACCAGTGACAAGTGGAGTACCACAGGGTTCAGTCCTGGGTCCTGTCCTGTTTGGTATCTACTTCTCTGAAGTGTAAGCTAACACAGAAGGTCTTTGGCTAACAAAGTTCACAGATGACTGCAAACTAGGAGCCATAATCAAAACTCCTAATGATGTGGACATCCTACAAAAGAACCTCACTGAGACAGATGCCTGGTGTCAAAGCCATGGCCTCAAGCTCAATGCCAAAAAGTATATTGTCATCCCTTTTGGTAAAAACTCTGTACCCATGAACTACCACATAGGCGATAGTCTACTTAACACTGAAAGTGTGATGAGAGACCTTGGGACACAGGTGGACAGTAGTCTTTCCTTTGATAATCAAAAGAACCTCACTGAGACAGATGCCTGGTGTCAAAGCCATGGCCTCAAGCTCAATGCCAAAAAGTATATTGTCATCCCTTTTGGTAAAAACTCTGTACCCATGAACTACCACATAGGTGATAGTCTACTTAACACTGAAAGTGTGATGAGAGACCTTGGGACACAGGTGGACAGTAGTCTTTCCTTTGATAATCATATCGCCACAGTAGTCAGGAAATCCTTCTACATGGCACACCTCATCACAAAAGGTTTCCCATCCAGGAAAAAAGAGGTCATTGTTCCCCTCTACTCATCACTCATTAGACCCATTATAGAGTACAACACCTCTTTTGGTATGTACCTCACAAGACACCTACAACAACTGGAAAGGCCGCAGAAATATCTCAAAAAGAGGATTACCGGCCTCAAACAGATGCCCTAGGCAGACCGTCTCAAAAAACTCCAACTTTACTCTGTCACATATCGCCTACTCAGGGGCGATCTCTGTCTAACATACAAAGCTATGTCAAACCCAGAGCTGTTGGACGTGCTCCACTTAAAGAAATCCCAATCTCTCTGAGCTACATGCTCTAGGGACCTAAACCTTGTCACCACAATAAACAGAACATGCTGGAGGGATTGATTCCTGTCCCAGAGACGTCCCATATTCTGGATCAAACTACCTATCTATATCAAACAAAGCTCCTCATTAGTACTGTTCAAGAAAAATCTTGATGATTTAATGGGAGATAGGAAATTCACCCCGGGGATCACTTCTGTAACTCTGTTTGACAGGGGCATAGGAAAATAATTTTCTTGGGTGGCAAAAGCCAGGGTACCTTTTTGGCTAGGCTTATATAGACCCTAGGGCCAATAGCCTAGTACCTACCTATGAACCTATTTGTTTGATAATCACACATTCCTTTTCATAACTTCTGAAGTATCTGTTACTAGTCTAATGTACAGCTTTGTGGTTTCATGTCAGCACAAGACACTGTCCACAAACTACTTTGCTAATAACTCGACCATAGAAAGATGTGCAAGTTGCACTGCTAGCATTTTGTTTCTGAAAGCTGCTACCTAATGCAAGTTTTGTATTAATCAGGGATGGCCTGCATGATTGCCTTGTAGGAGAAATGCACTCCTAGACTGCTCGGGCTGCAGTGTTCATTGAGACATGCTGTATGCTTAAAAATAATTAATTTCAGTGACAGTGCAGTTTTATGTCGATTGATATTGTTTCTTACTGAGACAAAAAAAAGGAATGATGGCGTATCTGTTTCATTACCCAGTTTTAGTAGGTTTTACAGGCAATGATTCTGAGGTATTGACCTCATCAACTCAAAATCATGTTTACAAATGATTGTCGTGTCTTTAAGTTAGACCACACAATTCTATTGTGTCTCCTATTTTCTTTGCAGTCCTATTTTTGTTTATGATCTTAAAATATGCATTTACCTTGGACTGACCATGGAGACTATACTTGCATCACTCTCAGTGGGGCCTTGTTTAGCTATAGGTGCTGTAAATTATCCGTCTGTGCCCTGCCCCTGCAAGCGGAGGCAACATCTTTCCTTTTCATCTTAGTTCATAAACAAAAAATAAGGGTATGTATTTTTTTGTAAAACTAATATCTTTGTTACATTATACTTTACAGGTTTATTGCTTCATCATTTTTTTTTTGGGGGGGTGAGCTTCCCATTGTTACCTAAAGGTAGATGAAGATTGATTTCTTTATGCATCATTTTGCAACAGGTTCATTGCACCAGGGATCGGAGCTCCTCTGCAGAAAATCACTGTCCCTGGGTTCTACCATCAGGGAGCGCAGAGGTGCTTGCCTCCTGAAAAAAACACTCAAAATGCATTTTTCTGTCTGTTTTTGGGGAGAATGGAGTCTGGGGATTCTGATCCTCAGCAGAAGCACTTCATATAGGGTCTATATTAGTTTGTTGCAATACAATTGCAACAAACACCACTTCATTGACAGTAATTCAGTGAAAATCATTTCAGTGATTTGCTGAATTTACTGAGAGAAAGTAAATACTTGCCCTACATCACAACTTTGCCCTTTTCTCCACTGTAGTGTGATCTCAGAGTTGGTATATACAGTTAGGGGGTGTGGGGAGGTAGCCCCCCACACTGGGAGGTATGATGGGCAAAGCCCCCCAATTTAGTGGATATAATTTCCGTAGCTGCAGGTCCATTGTTTTGTTGGCCAAGTATTTAGTTTCCCTCGGTAAACTCAGCAAAGCGCTGAAACGATTTTTGCTGAATTACTGTCAATGAAGTGGTGTTCGCTGCAATTATATTGCGATGAACTAACATAGACCCCTGTACAGATTCACAAAAACGTGATCACATTATTTTCCCCTTATAATGAAAAGGTGAGCAAAAACTTTCTCAAAGTTAAAAAACTAACCTGAAATTACAAAAGAAAGATATATATTTGAATTCTGCAAAAAGAAGATAGTCTTTTCCATTTTGATTAATGGCATTTTAGAAACCTGCATGGCAAATGCTTATACAATAAATACACTGATAATTTCAGTTAATTGAAGAGTATAAATAGTTGTATAATAGTTTAGGTGGAGTGATGGCACGTTGTCATTGGAGATTTTGTTAAAAGGTGAATTATCTTGGGCAAGAAGAGCAGGTTAGTGGGGATAGACAGTACTGGGGCTTGCTTTGTAAAGATGGTTGGGCCCTGCCAGGTCTAAAAGACTATTATTCTCCAATTTTAGCAAATTTAAAGGTATTTAAGTACATTTTGGCTTGGTAGTATTACAAATACAAAATAAGCAAAACCAGCAAACTAAAAAATAACAATAAATAGACTACATAGAATATATAATTAAGACAAGGCCTGTCTTCTTCACTGCACACTAAAATATAACAGATAAATACATGCAAAACAGAAATAGACAGCATATTTTTGTTGCCACTAAATAATACAGCTGAGGATATGTTTTGATTAGAAGAAGATTATTTCAAGAGGCATTTTGTGCACATTTCCCTTCCTGGATTGCTTTACTCACAGCCATAACTAGGGTAAAGCAAAGCAGGTGGCTGCCCCAGGGTATGGTCGGCAGGTGCAGTAGGTACGAGAATGCCACATTGACTGTGGTTATGAAGCTGCAAGGTCACTTTATGAAGTGAGCGTGTGTAACTATATGAAGCTGGGGAGCACAGCTTGAGCTAGTAGCTGAATTTCTGGCCATACCAATCAACTGCTTCCACTGACAATAATATCCAACTGTAATGTTAATATCTGAGGAAAACAGACCTCAAGGAGACCGTATTGAGAAACTGTCTGAAAAAATTCCATATTTATGGGCTTTGCTGTGGGCTAAGCCTTTGTCAATGTATTGGTTTCACTTCCACACCACTGAAGTACTACCTTAAAGGAGTAGCTACCAGAAAGTTGTGCATTTCTCTTTAGAGAATTTAGCTTGTAAGATTCAATACATCTCAACAAGTTTTTAAATTAAGAAAGGAGCAGCTGATGTGTGCGGTGGAAAAGAGTATACATGCAACACTTACACCATTTTGTGATCAAAATCTTCAAAACTTGTGGGGCAACACTTAAAGGTTAAAGTCATATAAAATAGCTCCAACAGCATATAAGTGACCAATCTATGCTGCAAAATAGAAGCATATTTTATGAAACTTGAATGTGTACCATATCACAAGCCATTAAGGATCAGTGTTAGTGTTACTGACTGAATTATTTTATAATGGAAAGGAAACTGCTCCTCTTCTTTTTGTAGATATAGGACAGCAGGGTAGCTTAGCCATAAAGTTTCTGTCTCAAAGCTCATATGTCCAGGATCCAGGTCTGACTTCTGCTTACTATTTTTGAGGAGTCTGAATGCACCCCCCCCCCCTGCTTGTGCCAATTTTCTCTGAGTAATCCAGTTTCTTCTTACCTTTATATGCTCCTTGATTAGCAACTCTAAAAATAAAATTGTCTATCTATATGCCAGTTCCATGGCACAGAGGCTTGACCCATCCAAACTGACCATGGTCCGGGGAGCAGGTACAGCACTGGAAGAAATACCTGAGAAGGAGAAAGAATGAAGAGGCATTGCCTGCTCACATCTCCACTTGGGAAAGTTGAGGGACATGTCTCAGGAATATTTCTTATACAATGCATCTCCAAGGAAGATTGGAGATGTAGCAACTTCCATTTTTCTGAAAGCTGGCACTGTTGCTTGAGGGTAAGTGTCAGCCATGGAAATGAGTGATCTACCCACACAGTACCTTTTGTATGTGCAAACCTGGAGCTATTCTAATAACTTAGAGGAGTAGGGCTTAAAGCAAAAGTGATTTAACAGAGGAAGACCTTGTTAAGGGCAAAACAATTTTTTTGGTGTGGTGGCCTTTAGACTTTGGCATCAAACTCCTTTATTGACTTTTTCTTTGAATTTGACTGTGTGTTTGAGCATGGAGCAGGTGCTGGTATCCAAGCATCTGTTTGCTGTTTTGTACTTCTGCTACACACATACCCAGAAGGTGGAACTAGTTTTCCATTCTCTGCTCCACATTCCATGCTTTAAGAGACACAGTGTGGGAGAGAGCTACTTCTACTGACCAGAGCCAACCCCCAAACTTCCCAGATTTATGTCCACAGCTGCCCACTCCATAGCATCAAAAGATGAAATTCTGACCATGAGCCAGATGATCCAGATTTAATTAGTAACTTGGGCAATGGTGGAGTTGGTGTGGGAAACAGGAAGAACTCTATGGCTGCCCACTTCTATCTTAGGTGGGGCTTTGCTACTCATGTCTCAAGTGCAAAGTCTGAATTAGAATCCCATGTGGAAAATATAAGACATGCAGAAGTGCTTTTTTGGTCAGAATGGGGTCTTTGTGCATTGTGTCACTCTCAAATTGGGTGAGACCCTTCACAGCAACTCCTTACATGCCCACTCTTTAGACAATTTGGACAAGTATGAGAATGTGCAGGGAATATAGGGATAAAAAGTAAAATCCCTAATCATTACAAGGAAGGCAATACCATTCCAGTACACATGACCCTCATCCCTAGGGAAACAGAGTGGCTGTAGGGCTATTTTGGGAGGAATCAAATGGGTCAGTATAGTAGCCTGATGGTGGCTTGATGATCAGAGAATGACCAAAAATAAAACAACAATGCTTGCTACCCTTTCTGAATTGCTGCCAACACTGACACAAATACCTTGTTTTCAGACCAGCAGAGTTGCTTCACCACTTATGTATATTTTATATTCATTTCAAGTATTTTGTATCCAGATTTCGCACTCACTGCCTGCTCTGAAAAAGTTTTTTTTGAAAGCATAGACTTTTTTTTTTTAATGTGGTCATGCTGTTTATTCTTCTTTGGCCTCCTTTGTCCTGTGATGTGACTACTTTGACATCGAGGGAAACACTGTGCTTACCCATTTAAAAACAAAACCTAACAATTTTCAAAAATGTCCTCTCTTTTGAAATGCTATTGTTCCTAGTTTATGATCTTTGGCAGCATCTTTCCTTTGTCATGCAGTACTGGAAAATGTGAAGCTTTTGAAAAATATGGAAACATTTTAGAAACTGAACATTTGTGAAAACAACGACAGTGAAGGACCATTTGCTGTTTGGATATGTTTTTATCTGACTGCATTCTAAACATTGACACATTAAAAATGTAGCCAGCTGAGCAGTAAGAAATGACATGAAAAACAGCAGTGAAAAACAGCACATGAGATCTTTAGTACAATGGTCCTTAGTTCTAGTTTGGTTTTAGAACTGTTTAACAGGTAATAGTTATGACCTATTAAGAAATCACAAAGCAGAATACAGAGATGCACATGTTAACTAAAGAAAACATTAAATCATAATAACGTTCATATCTGCCAGCTCTTAGCCTACACCCTCAGCCCCTCCTGCTACACAAGTCTGTAAAAGTCCATCCCTCTGTGCTCATAGCAGAGTATTGCACACACACAGAATCAAAGGATGGAAGCCTGAGGACATATCAGCAAACAGATGCCCTGGTATTTCTGCATGTGCCTGTCAGAGAAGTTGGCATCAGCAATCAGCAGTCTTGCATGCTGTGCTTAGCCTTGTGGTTCATTAGAGACTGTTTATCTGTGGAGAAGGTAACCATATGAAATAAATAATAGTGGAAAGTAACTAACACTAACAGCAAAAGTATTAATTGTAGTAACTGATTGCAGTAATACTAAAACATAATAGTTTTAGTAGTACTAACAGTAATAATAGCAGTATTTTGCTGCAGATTTAGTAATACAATAATTGGTTGGGACATTAGCAGGGGCTGGTTATAGCAGCAGTATCAATAGTAATTATAACTGCTATAGCATCACTAACATTAGCGATTATCTAGAACTGCTATAACATTGTAACAGTAGTAATTAGCTATAACTGCTATAGCAGCAGTAACTGTAGTAATTACTGTAGCAGCAGTAAAATTGATAGTTAGTTGTAGCAGTAATAATAGTAGAAATAAGTTATGCCAGTACTAACAGTATATGGTGCTAACTAGACAGATCAATTTGATTATTAGTGTCCCTTTTCATTGCACACCCAGTAGAGTAACTTAATGAATATTTTATATGGCTGACAAATTCAGTCTTCTGATCCTAGCAATAATGCCAGTGTTGACTGTTCCTATAGTAAAAGATGAACTGCATAAGTCTCCATATTTTAATCTGCGTGTGTAACATTGAGCAAATGGACCGGTTCAACAGGTGCCTTCAGTATGAGGTTTTAACTGGAGCTATACTTGGGCTCCTCATTGTAAAACTGCTTGTAAAGATGCATGTACTGTGGACCCTTGGTTTGTGACACATGAGCTGTGCTCTTGTTGTAAAACTGCTTGTAAAGATGCATGTACTGGGGACCCTTGGTTTGTGACACGTGAGCTGTGCTCTTGTTGTAAAACTGCTTGTAAACATGCATGTACTGGGGACCCTTGGTTTGTGACACATGAGCTCTGCTCTTGTTGTAAAACTGCTTGTAAACATACATGTACTGGGGACCCTTGGTTTGTGACACGTGAGCTCTGCTTTTGTTGTAAAACTGCTTGTAAACATGCATGTACTGGGGACCCTTAGTTTGTGACACGTGAGCTCTGCTGTTGTTGTAAAACTGCTTGTAAACATGCATGTACTGGGGACCCTTGGTTTGTGACACGTGAGCTCTGCTCTTGTTGTAAAACTGCTTGTAAACATACATGTACTGTGGACCCTTGGTTTGTGACACGTGAGCTCTGCTCTTGTTGTAAAACTGCTTGTAAACATGCATGTACTGGGAACCCTTGGTTTATGACACCTGAGCTCTGCTCTTGTTGTAAAACTGCTTGTAAACATACATGTACTGGGGACCCTTGGTTTGTGACACATGAGCTCTGCTCTTGTTGTAAAACTGCTTGTAAACATGCATGTACTGGGGACCCTTGGTTTGTGACACGTGAGCTCTGCTCTTGTTGTAAAACTGCTTGAAAACATGCATGTACTGGGGACCCTTAGTTTGTGACACATGAGCTCTGCTCTTGTTGTAAAACTGCTTGTAAACATGCATGTACTGGGGACCCTTGGTTTGTGACACATGAGCTCTGCTCTTGTTGTAAAACTGCTTGTAAACATGCATGTACTGGGGACCCTTGGTTTGTGACACATGAGCTCTGCTCTTGTAAAACTGCTTGTAAACATGCATGTACTGTGGACCCTTGGTTTGTGACACGTGAGCTCTGCTCTTGTTGTAAAACTGCTTGTAAACATGCATGTACTGGGGACCCTTGGTTTGTGACACGTGAGCTCTGCTCTTGTTGTAAAACTGCTTGTAAACATGCATGTACTGGGGACCCTTGGTTTGTGACACATGAGCTCTGCTCTTGTAAAACTGCTTGTAAACATGCATGTACTGTGGACCCTTGGTTTATGACACATGAGCTCTGCTCTTGTGCCCTTCATTTGAAGGCTGCTTAAAAAGGCTTGTGTTTGGGTCTTTTATTGTAATATATAGACTGCTTGTTGTAAGGTGCTGATATGTGATCTTCTCTTGCAAAATTGTATATTAACCCTTTTCTAAGGAGTGCCTATTTGCATGTTACATGCAAATAGCTCTATACAAGAGCACCTCCTACAAAGGAAGTCGGTAAGGTGCTTGGTGTCATAAATCCTTATAATAAGGTTATGATAAAGGTGCTGTCAGTACATGTGGTGTCCCATTCTTGGAGTTTTGTACTCAAATCATTCAACTCTTACATATTGCAGTCCTCGGCTGACAGGGTCTTTGAACAAGCTGTATATTGGGGTTTGAATATTCAGAGGCTGGTTGCAAGAAAGTGTGTGTGTGTGTGTGTGTGTGTGTGTGTGTGTGTGTGTGTGTGTGTGTGTGTGTGTGTGTGTGTGTGTGTGTGTGTGTGGTCACAGAGGAGCTTACTTACTGTAGAATTGTGTGCAAGATGTTTGATTCAAGAATCCCCACATTAAACTTTATCTCTGTTTCCAAGGCCATAAATCATTACAAGAGTTTGAGTATCTGTGTGTGTGTGGTGGGGGGGGCATCCACTGCATGGCTGCTTAAATAATAACCATGTGAACTTACATATTAAAGTAAAGTAGTTGTTTTTCCTTTGAAATGGCACTGTTTCAGTTAAACACTGCTTAAAGCAAGGATTGCATTTCTGTGCACTTTTCAAGATAGTGCATAATTGTCTGTTTATGAAATGCCATTATGGTGCTATTGTTTAAAAGCTGTATAATGCGATGATCAAGACTGTTGTTTACAGTTCAGTTTGACAAGCACTGTATATCCTCAGTGTTTTAGAAAATTATGTGTTTAATGTTTTTTTTTTTCTCGATTGGAGGCCAACAGCATGGCATGTAATGATATTTAACATTTTGTTTGCTGTATAATTTCCTTTAAGAAATTATTTAGGTGTATCTGATTATAAAGCAATACTTAAACATCTATTCTGTCAGTTCCTTATTAATAGTTATGTAACAGGTTGTGTAGCAAAACATCCAATTCTGTCAGTTCCTTATTAATGGTTATGCAACAGGGTGTGCAACATGTGTTTTTACTCAAGGCTGGACAATGGCATAATGTGATAATACATTTTGCAGACTTCTGATATGCTTTGTACCTAGGTTTGATTCTAGCTGTCTCTGCTTATACAGATTGGAACTGCAAGTACTTCCCCTTGTGTAACCCATCCACTGTATTGTTTTTCTTCAACAATTTTGGATATTCTAAATAACAAACAGTGTTATACCGGAGTCTATCTGCTGTATAGCAGTTTTTTGTTTCCTGGCAGTCATTGTTAGTGTAAATTTTAAAAATATCACAGTTTGAGGAATCCTTTAGAACATGGTTAGATAACCGTAGCACCAGTGTTTCAAGATTGATCTTTGAGCAGTTTCCTTCATGCTCCATTAGCATATCTGAGGAATGTATATTGATGGTTTTCATCATAGACTTACTTTTTTTTCTGACAGGATTTCATGCGAATTTAAACAGATTTTTAATTAATGGCTAAACATAGTCAATGCATATAAAATATCTTCCCATATCCATGAATCTATAACTTTCACCCCACTACCTGCATTTTTTGTCTGTTGGCAGTTGAATACCCTCCAAGAACAGATGTGAAGATTTTTGGCAGTCTGCATGAAAAAAGGCTGTTACTCCAAATCTTGATATATTAGGTTCATAAGCTGAGTCTAAGCATTCAGACACTAACACAATTAACAGCCTAGATGATTACACTCTTGGAAAAAGAAGTTAACATTTTTCACTTACTTTGTTAAGGAGGGGGCACATAGGGTATCCCTGGGCTGAAGTTATTATTTCCCGTTCAATTATTCCCAAAGTAATTTGGCTACTCACTTATTATTAGAAGAAAACACAGGAACTCTGAGTGAAGCTTCCTTTTTACAAGCTGTGATCATGAAATGGTTTCTCAATGCAACATTTAAGGGATTTTTAGTAGGTGAGTCTCTCAGACAGCTGAGCTTCAAAATGTTTCACTTTGACCGCTACAATAAAAATGTCCGAAGACTGTCCATTTCATTTTTATAGGAATGCAGTGTACTGCTCAAGACACGCACTGAATATATAATATGAATGCATCACAGAGGGTAAAAAGGATGGGATGTTAGTCCAGGTCTGAAACGTCTTTTGCCAAGATTCATCAAAATTACATGGGGGGGTGGGTGATACCATTACTTAGGACGAACAGGAGACAGTCCTTTATATGCTACATCTTACCTTTAACTCAAAGTGCTCATTGGAATTATTCTTGCATTTCTGTAGTAGTTACTCAGCAGTCACATTGTTTCCTTCCGAAGGGGGAAGGGGAAAGATATAATTTGCTCACTTTTTTGACAGATAACAGGAACAATAATAAATAAGAACAACTGGCTTTACTTAAAGGTAAACAGTGCTCTGACTGCGTATACAAGATATGTATATGTCTTAGAAAGTTTAAGTGTAATTAGACGCCATAATTCATTTCATTTTAGGTCAGAAACAAACACACACAGATTGAGAAGTCTTACTTCAGAAATGGGGACCCCTCTTCCAGTGACTGATTTCAGACTGAGAGGTATCTATCTTGCATAAAAAGAGCACTTTTTTGCAAGTAACTTTGTAAGCTGAAAACTAAAAGAAATGCAGAGTGCAGATCAAAACAAAGTAAAAGCATGTGAAATGTATATTAATATAGATGACAGTAAAGTGCTTTAATGTCTCAGCATTAAATTTAATGCATTTTACAGCAGTCCTTTTATGTGGCTTTCATGTTTATAACAATATAGTTTTCTAATTTCTTCATAGTAAAACAAATTCAGGAATGTTTCATTTCTGGAGTTAAATAAGATGCTTTTTTTAGAGTTGGAGAAACTCCAACAATTTAAAAAGAAAGCTCCCCTGATTTTTTTCTGTTGATCTAGCAGACTGGAAAAAAATACAAAACAGGTCCTTATTGCCAATATTTTCCTATTTGATAGAGCTTTGTAATTATAATACTGTAGTAGCAATATAGGTGCATATTACTGTTGATTGATTTTATATAGTACCGATGTTTAACTTAAAACGTTCTGATTTTTTTTTTCTTTGCAGAAGGAAGATCATGACGAATAAGCTTTGTAACTGTTCATCCTCCAAAAAGCACCAGTTTCCATAATAATTTGTTACTGTCATGTGTCGTCTTGCCTTTCCACAAAACATGCTATCCATATCTTCACTGGATTTATTGTTTTCTCTCTGAACATGCTGTAGTTCCCCCTGTAGGAACAGAACTACCACACTAAGTTCATCTCTTCCTGGAAATGCCACATAATTTATCAGAAGATAAATCCTTCAGTTCTCAACATGAACTCCTCCATTGCAATGGATCTGCTGAGAAGACTGAAATCTTGAGCCCAGATGAATCCTGCAGTGAGACATTTCAGAATGGGATACTGTACAATGATAACTGTGAACCCCTTGACCATTCTCCGTCAGAAAAAAATGCACTACACAGTGAAAATGGCACTTGTGAAATTGGTTTTGTACCATCAGAAAGCGAAGAAAGTCTTTGTGGATGGGGGGCCTTTACACCCAACTGTTTGCAAGTATTTAACACATCAAAAGGGGTCCTTCTCTTCCTTTCCGTTGCTTCTTTCTTGCAAGGAATGATTGTGAATGGATTTATAAACACTGTTGTCACCTCCATTGAGCGACAGTTCAATTTGACCAGCTACTATGCCGGATTAATTGCCAGCTCCTATGACATTGCAGCTTGTGTTTGTTTGATATTTGTCAGTTACTTTGGTGGCCATGGTCACAAGCCACGGTGGCTGGGTTTTGGAGTTCTTATTATGGCTTTGGGTTCCTTCGTGTTTGCACTGCCTCATTTTATTTCCAGCCGTTATGAAGTGACTCTTACAGAAGAAACTGGTGTGTGCCATTCCAATGCAACATCTTCTGGTAATGAAAGGATATCCAGCTTATCTCATTATAGGTTCATCTTCATGTTGGGGCAGTTCCTCCATGGTGTTGGAGCAACACCTCTGTACACCCTGGGTGTAACATTCTTAGATGAAAGTGTAAAATCCAACTACTCCCCAGTGTATATTGGTAAGTGTGTTAAAGTTCTCCATAATGCATGGCTGTCTAGGATGGACGTTTTTCTTTTTTTCTTTTAACCAGCTAAATGCACTGCAAAGTATATCCCTTGTTAGGGGTGACCAGGAGCTCTGTCTATTTAAATGACTTGCTCAGAGATACACAGTAGGCAAATGAAAGCTGAGAGACTCAAATCCTCAACTACAGGATAAAGCTTTTTAGCATGTGATAGCCTAACCTTCCATTTTGATCATCTGTGTTCAGACAGTAACAGTGTAACCAAACATTTCCTGATTATTACAGGGGAATATTCATCAGGAGTCCATAACACATATATAGTAGGGTAATTCAATAATGCAGATATTTTTAGTTGTGCTCAAAGGTAGTTCAGAACACAATGTCTCACAGGTTTTACTCTACACCTCTCCTATACTTTCCTACCTTAGACAAACGGACCTAAACAAGTTTAAGGATTGCTACAATAAAATTGCTAAGTTTGCTACTGGTCCATCTTATCGCAGCCACCACTGTATCTCACTTACAGAACTTGACTGGCTTTAACTCCAACTTCTTCACCTGAATCAACTGTCACTCGCCCACAAGTTAGTAAACCATCCTCTTAAAGTCCCATCCCTTCAAAATCTTCTCCAGCCCTACTGCTCCACTAGACCACTACATTCTAGCAGCAAAAATCTGCTTCTAGTGACCAAACCCAAGAACTCAGCAGGAGAAGCACTATTCTCCTGCATCATGTCCAGATTATGGAACAATCCCCCCCCCCCCCATAACCACACTATCTTCTTGCAATCACTTCAAGACTGCACTAAAAACTCCCTTAAAAAGTCTCTGTTTATGTCCATGCACCAGTTCCGACTAGTGACCCTCCTTTTACCTCCCTTTCCTCTCCCCTCCCCTAGACACCCTGCCTCACACCGTCTAATCACTGCATTCCTTTTCCTGCAGGCTCTGTCTCTCCCTTTACCCCCCCCCTTCCCTCCTCCCTCAATCTCTCAGACCTGTTATAAGATGCTTAACTACCTCACTTCATCTCAACTCCAAATACATATCCAACTGACTTACACCCAGCTTCCCTTCACTACCATGTATACGACTCACTCAGTCTCCTCTCTTACTCCTCTATCTTCCCCTTCCATCCCATTAGCCCTTCTAGCTTGTTCCACCTTTGTGTGCAGCTTCTGCTTTATATCTGTTTGAGTTTAGTGCAATATTTGTATATAAGATTTAGGTATATGAGTTTAGAACAGCATCCTTTTGAGCTTAGTACGATATCTATATACATCCTACCTTTACTCCTAGCTTCTAGCTAGATATTGGTATATCTGTTCATTACTATGTTTCATATTGTATGTATAGTTAATGTTTGCTGCAGTGTGTATTATTTGCTATTGGTATATCTGTTCATTACTATGTTTCATATTGTATGTATATCTAATGTTTGCTGCAGGATGTATTATTTGCTATTGGTATATCTGTTCATTACTATGTTTCATATTGTATGTATATGTAATGTTTGCTGCAGTGTGTATTATTTGCTATTGGTATATCTGTTCATTACTATGTTTCATATTGTATGTATAGCTAATGTTTGCTGCAGTGTGTATTATTTGCTATTGGTATATCTGTTCATTACTATGTTTCATATTTTATGTATATCTAATGTTTGCTGCAGGATGTATTATTTGTATTGGTATATCTGTTCATTACTATGTTTCATATTGTATGTATAGTTAATGTTTGCTGCAGTGTGTATTATTTGCTATTGGTATATCTGTTCATTACTATGTTTCATATTGTATGTATATCTAATGTTTGCTGCAGGATGTATTATTTGCTATTGGTATATCTGTTCATTACTATGTTTCATATTGTATGTATATGTAATGTTTGCTGCAGTGTGTATTATTTGCTATTGGTATATCTGTTCATCACTATGTTTCATATTGTATGTATATCTAATGTTTGCTGCAGTATGTATTACTTGCTATTGGTACATCTGTTCATTACCATGTTTCATATTGTATGTATAGCTAATGTTTGCTACAGTGTGTATTATTTGCTATTGGTATATCTGTTCATTACTATGTTTCATAGTGTATGTATAGCTAATGTTTGCTGCAGGATGTATTATTTGCTATTGTACGTATATTCAATTGTACTCTGCTGCTCATTTATTGTTCTGTGGAACTTTTCTCCCCAGGCGTCCACTGAAAAAGGACCTGTGTCCAGTTGGAATTTCCCAGTAAACAAATATAATTAATTCACAATTGCTAAAACATGTTTGACATTCTTCATTGCCAGTCATTCCTGCACATGGTCAGGGCCTATGAAATCATAGCTTTGCAGCCTGTGTGATGTAGCAGTAAGGCATTCAAGTTTGGACTCACCTGCACCTCTTGTGCCTTATGGTGGTTGAGTGTTTCCATGGTTACATTCACACACCTGAGAGTGCATATCTTGCAGAAGGTGGTTGTTGCATATCAATGAATTAAAAAGCTATCACAATCTCACAGACGTGTTGTCATCCTGTTGTCACATACTTCAGCTGCTAGAGAAGTGAATGAGTTCCAGCAGTCTAGACATGGATCAGGATTTCCTAAACTATTTACTGGGCCTCAAGACACACAGTTGACTGGTTGGTTGGGCAGCTCACCTAGAGTGCACACTTGTTTTGGGATAGTTGTTCCTGACACACTTTCAGGACCAAAATGGTTTCAAATAAATCATGTCATGATAAGGACATTATGCCTTCTGTAAGGAAACTGAGATCAGGTCCTGTTCTGTTTGTTGAGTCAGGCCAGTTGTCTTACAGGAGCAAATAGGATGACATATGCTCATAGCATTTCACTGGAATGTGATGTCGATCTGGCAGTGAGCCAAACATTCTGATACCACTCCCATTCCACGGAAGTGAAAATTAGTCGGTTCACACGGTCACAGTTGTATCCTCTCCTAAAGCTGACTATAAAGGGATTCTTCTTTGGTAAGGCACATCTGGGAATATAGTACTCCAGAGACTGAAACTTTAAATGCAAGAATGTGATCTTATCCCTCTCCTGCTGAGTTCAGCTGAGCAAGGGGGAATGTAGATACTGTACCTGTCCTGTCATAGAGAAAATTATTCTACCACTTTTCATGATTCCTTTTGATTCCATTCCTAACTGCATACATCCAAAAGGAAGACCATCTTTCTTTCGTTGTGCCCACGGTTAACACAGGAAACGTGTTTTTTTATTTTTTTGCTCCCATTTATGGATGTGGCCATCAATCCTCTCCCTTATAACCTCAAGTGGCTCACTGGCTTCCCTTGTCCATTTATTCTTCCTAGAAGTAAGGCTAAAAGCTAGGGGCTGTACTGTTATCCTACTCAGTAAGCTGTTAGCTTTACATTTGACTCTTTTAGATCCCCTTTTTGCATGTGCCTGCTACATCCCAAGGGATGGTGTGCAATGCCTGTGCATGGGGGGGGGGGTGCCACCTGCTTCCACGAAACGTGTACTCTTGTACATCTTGTCTTCTTGTTGAAAGTATGTATCTCTGGTAATTCCCTGTCTTCACAAAGGCCTTTAACTTAAGAGTCCACACTTTGCATAGACACCAGCCATCCTTTCTTACCCCTCCACTGGCAGAGATGAGCAGATTGTGCCTCATCATTCTTCTCTGTCTCTCCATGAACAGATCACCCAGCACCTTGGTCACTAACTGAGCTGAGGTCATCTGGAGTAAAGTCAGGGCTTTGTCCATGTAAGCCACGAAGATGACTCTGATGTCAAAGTAAGGCATGTTTACAGTCTCTTATGTCCATGAAGCTACAGGAAATTATCACACGTAGTACAAGCCAAGGAAGCCCCCTCTGCTAAGAGAACAGCCATCTTCATCTTAGAACCTGGCAGCTCATTTAAATCCTTCATTTCTGCTGCACCCAGACCGTTTGTGGTATTTAAACCCTATGTTTGTGGGTTTGTACTTGTTTGTGCATTGCACACTGCCACTGTGCTGTTTTAACCCTTTGGAAGGTATCTCAGCTGAGCACTCCTGTGTAACTTAGGTCTTCCCTTGCAGCTACTGTATTGATTTTATCCAGCCCTACTCACACCTATAGGTACTCTCCTCAAATAGTATTCACTCTACTATCCCTGACCTCTCTTCCACAGATTATGACAACCATGGATGGACAATTTCCTATGGTTTCTCCTGCTAGTCTGGATGATATGGGCATCCTGGGACAGTGTAGCAACTGCCTCATGTACACGGACAACCCTCTACTACTACCACCTAGGAACACAATATGTGAGAGATGCAATTACATTAAGAACTTGGAATTCTTGCTGTCTCAGTCACAAGCCAGTACATCTGGCACTGAGAAGGTTGTCTGCACAAACACTACAAACACCACACCTCTAACACCATCCTCATCTGTACAACAGATTTCTACATATGGGGGGGGGGGGTTCTCAACAAAAACATACCTAAACAAAAGAGACCTCAGAAGCAAAAACAAAACACACACATCACAACCCACAGCACCATTTCCCACACATAGTACACACATCTGTGTCTCACAGCCTCGAAGGCCAAGCCACAAACCCAATATACTAGTCATAGGAGACTATCGTAAGCACACAGATGTCCTCCTCACCAGGCTAGACAAGGAGAAAGTTGTGGTAAGTTGTTTGTCAGGTGCTAGAATACACCATATCATGCACACACTCAAGTCCCTTAACAACAGGTACTGTTATGACTCTGTCATATTCCATGTTGGTGTGAATGACTTCAGACGTACCTCCCTGGACTATATGAAGAGAGACATGAGTGAGCTCACTGAGTGTGTCCCAGGCAGGTGATGGAGCTCACTGAGTGTGTGTCCCAGGCAGGTGATGGAGCTCACTGAGTGTGTGTCCCAGGCAGGTGATGGAGCTCACTGAGTGTGTGTCCCAGGCAGGTGATGGAGCTCACTGAGTATGTGTCCCAGGCAGGTGATGGAGCTCACTGAGTGTGTGTCCCAGGCAGGTGATGGAGCTCACTGAGTGTGTGTCCCAGGCAGGTGATGGAGCTCACTGAGTATGTGTCCCAGGCAGGTGATGGAGCTCACTGAGTATGTGTCCCAGGCAGGTGATGGAGCTCACTGAGTATGTGTCCCAGGCAGGTGATGGAGCTCACTGAGTGTGTGTCCCAGGCAGGTGATGGAGCTCACTGAGTACGTGTCCCAGGCAGGTATGTCCCTAGCCTTAAGCAGCATCCTACCATCACCCAGAATGATGCCTCAAAACAAACAGAAAATGATTGACTTTAACAATTGGCTTAGTTTCTGGTGTCATTGCAAGGAGATCCAGTACCTGACAGCCTGGGAGGACATAATTGACAGATTATGAAGCTTTGCTAGATATGGCCTTCATCTGTCTCCCCTGGGCTTCAGGCTTTTGCTCTTGCCTTCCCCTTAGTGCCTTTTTTAGGCAAAGTTATGAGCACAAAATTACCAACATGAAAAATTCTTCTAAATTAAATTTAAAGGTCATGCTGCTAAACACTAGGAGTCTTAGCATGAAACTGTATTCATTGCAAGCTTTCCTCGGCCTGGAGGATGCTGACATTTGTTTAGTCACTGAGACCTGGTTCAAAGCTGTGGAGAGCACCCCAGTCTTACCAGGTTACTCATCCTACCATACTTTCAGACCCGGAAAGGCGTTCTACAAAGCCAAAGGAGGTAGAGTTTCAATATATATCAAAGGCATACATACCTCCAGGCTGATCAAACAGTGTGATGCACAGGAGACACTCCAACTGAGGTAAAGTGTTGAAAAAACACCTATTCAAATCATAGATAGCTACAGACCCCAAACCATGACTCAGGATGCCCACTCCACCTATCTGGACTTTCTTGAATCCATCAAGATTCAACCCTCTACCCTGATCCTGGGTGACTTTAACTACCCAACCATAGAATGGAAGACCTACTTTTAGCCCGTGCATGAATGCCCAGAGATTCCTCAACTTTGTCGGTGCCAATACAGTGGATCAGCTGACTGGCACCTCCATGGGAGGTGGAAAAATCCTGGACCTGGTACTAGCCAACATGAGTAACCACTGTAGCACCACATACAGTGTCATCCTCCTTGGTAAGATCCGACCATAAAGTGATCACTTCCGAACTCACTATCTCCCCTGACTTCCATCCTTGTCAGGGTCAAATAAAAATCTTTTCCAAAGTTGACTACATTCCTCCTGAGAGAAAGCAAGTATAGCCACCGTCCCTTCAGTTGGAACTAGCACTAATGTCCAAGCTTACACCAGAAAATGATATGAGCACCTATACAGCTGTATGGACTCAGCAGTACCGGACAGGAGCAAATCATCTTCCTCAAGGAAGGGTAAACCTGTCTGGTGGACAGCAGCAATAAACAAACTCTATAGTTAAGGAAACAATTGCTGTCCAGGACCAAGAAGGAGCACGTGCCAATTTGAAGCAATCTCCTCTTTGTCTAAACAAGCAAATAAGGTCACTGGTGAAATCCTCTAAGTATAACTTCAAGTCCAAATTGGCCACATCCACTAAGGAAAATAACAAGGCATTCTTCACATACATCTGATATCTCAAACGTAACACCCAAATCCACTCTGAACTGGTGGTCAAGAACACCACATACACAAATGCCCTAGATATAGCCAACCTGCTGGCAGACAGGTTCAGTGAAAACTTCACCCCCCTGTCCCCCCATCTGTAAACTAGGACATCCCCAGCACCTGCCCCCCTCCTGTCATCACAAGGGAGCAGGTCTTTAATGCCTGTCAAAGGCAAAAAATACAGTCTTCATGGGACCTGACAACATCCCTGGCTGCATGCTACACAAACTCAGGCATGAGCTCTCAGCTCCATTAGGCAGCCTATTCAACCAAAGCCTAAGCACCGGCTTCATCCCAGCCAAATCAAGGACAGCCACTCTCATCCCTGTACACAAAGGTGGAATGTCCACTGACCCAGGCAATTATAGATGCATTAGCCCTACTAGCCTGATCTGCAAGGCCATGGAACACATTATCATGGACTTTATAAACAAGGACATTGGCAACCTCCAAATGCTTGACTCCACACAGTTTGGTTTTGTCAAAGGGAGATTGTGCTTGTCAAATGTGGTTGACTTCTTCAAAATAGTCACCAGAGCCATGGATGAGGGAAAGACGGTGCACATCATCTACCTTGACCTAGCCAAAGCCTTTGACACTATTCCCCACTCAGGCATAATAGATAAACTCTCCCAGCTAGGCATCAACCATATGCTAACTGGCTCACTGATAGAACCCACTCAGTCAAAATAGGGGAAGCCACTTCTAGTAGTAGACCCATAATGAGCGGTGTACCCCAAGGATTGGTCTAGGGGCCTCTACTGTTTGGGATATACTTTTCTGATGTGAAAGCCAAAACCAGTGGTCTGTGACTGACCAGTTTGCAGATGACTGCAAGCTGGGTGCTGTCCTAAGTTTCCCTAGTGATGTGAACATCCCCCAAGAGGGCCTTACCCAAACTAATGACTGGTGCTAGACGCATGGTCTCAAACTGTATGCCAAGAAATGCATCATTATCCCCTTTGGGGAAAATGACATTACCACTAATTGTCACATTAATTACAATGTACTAAGCATGCAATCAGTCATGAGGGACTTGGGCACCCAGGTTGATAGCAACCTGAATTTGACCATCACATTGCCTCCATTGTGCAGAAGGCTTTCAACATAGCCCACCTTATAAATAAGGGTATTTCATCTAGGAACAAGGAGGTCATATCAGACCCATTATCGAGTACAATGCCTCCTTCAGCATGTACCTTGCCAAGCACATGCACCAGCTGGAGACCACAGAGGTTCCTAACAAGGAAAATCCAGGGTCTCAAACCCCTATCCTGTACAAATTGGTTAAAAGCCCTGCTCCTGTACTCATTCTCATATAAGCCATCTCAGACCCCGCCTTGATGGATTTGCTGCATATCCGTAAGTAAACTCCACTCATGCAACCTGCACCCAAGGCCTCAACCTTGTCTGTAACATTAATAAAACTTGTTAGTGGGGTAGATTTGTGTCCCAAAGACTCCCCATCTGTGGAATAGACTCCATCTTCATGTAAAGCAGAGTACCTCACTAGCTCTCTTTAAGAGGAGCCTGGACTACTGGATGGGAAATAGAAAATACACCCCTGGGATCCCACCTGTGTCCCTCCTGGACAAGGGAAACAGGTGCTAACTTTGTGGGAATATGGTAGAGATTCTTGGGTAGGCTTATAAGGGCCTCCTGGCTGATAGTCTAGTATCATCCTATGAACCTACAAACCTATGCATGTACCTATTTTCAGGCATGATGATACCCCTACATGCAATGTACCTATTATTTGAGGTGTTTTTCTGTTTTCAGGCTTACTTTACACCTCCACATGATTTTCCGGAACCCAGATACAAACACACTCAGGTGCACACACACACACACACACACACACACACACACACACACACACACACACACACACGCACACACGCACACATGCACACATGCACACACACACACACACACACACACACACACATGCACACATGCACACACACACACACACACACACACACACACACACACACACATGCACACACACATTTGCACATTTTACATTTGGTGAAACTAACGTTGCTGATTTGACACATTCTTGTTCCGACTCAGCCAAGCTCCTCATGGTCCTGCAGAGCGGTGCTAGCAGCAGAGAACGAAAAAGAGTGACTGCTACCTGATTAAGTATTTCTTTGCTACCTTTTCATTAGCAACTGCATTTTTTCGCCAAAAAGCGAGTTTGTGACTGCTGTAATACCTTAATAACCTTGTTTTTGCAATTTTGCTTACCTGCGCTTTAAAGTCATTGTTTGTTGTTTGATTTAACTGTTAAGGCTGCCCACTCAAGTGCGCTAGCCTGTGCAAAGCATTTACTGTGTTTTTCTGCCTCTGATACTGTCCTAAAAAAAAAAAAACAAAAAAATATATCTTTGTTTTCCCGCCTTTACTGTGCTAGAATAGTCCTGAATTCAGGTTTTGCTGTATTCCGGACTTCAGTACAAGTTCCTGTGTTGTCTATATCCTTACTTGGATAGGAGGAAGCTTCTCTGTTCACCAGTGAGAGTGGGGGGAGCTTTGATCAAGCCTATCTGTCCCTGGAGGAGTGGTCTCAGCCCAGTAACTAGCTGTTTATTGGCCGTTTTGGGCTATTTCCTAGCTCTTTCAAGTCCCCTGCTTTAAAACCCACCTTGGCGCGGCTTTGCTCAATAACGGGTTTAAACTATTTCTGGCTCCACAAAGTCTGCTCTTCACTTTTTCCCTTAGAATTGCTCTAAATCTCAAAATAAGCACTCTATTCTCTTTCTAAAAGCCCGGCACTTGCTCATATAAGTAATCTTAGAGGTAAACACTAATAAACTTAAGCACTACACCCTCTTATACTCCTTTTAAGTACATGCTCCCTATTGGTCCTTTCTGATCGGTCAATAAGCAGTTCCCTATACTTTTCAGGCATGTCCAAAGGCCAGTTTCAGGTTTACTCCCCAATCCAACCGGTGAATCTGGGAATCTTGAGACAATGTTACAACTGCCTTATGTACACAGACCACCCTCTCCACCTCCCAACAAGTTGAAACATATGTAAAAGATGCAACTATATAGCCAAACTGGAGGCTGAGCTCTCTCAACCCAGTACTGGCACAGCCGGTCAGAAGGAAAAGGTAACCACACACACCACAAATCCAGTCTCACATAGACCCATCACATCAGCAAACCAAACACATAGACACACAAAAACATGCTCAGAGGCTCTAAACAAAAATCTGCCTAAGCAGCAGAGACCTCCAAAGCAGACATCCAAGCAACCTCCACCATGCAACAATACCCACATAACACATAACTCACAAAGTCAGTGTGTCACACAGTCACAGCCCTTAAGGCTAAACAACACACTGAACACACTTGTAATAGGCGATGCTGTTGTCAGACACACTGAAGTCCCACTCACCAGACTGAATAAGGAAAAGGTCACTGTAAGCTGCCTGTTGGGTGCCAGGATCCGCCACATAACACATGCACTCAGGTCACTCCAAAGCAAGTACAAATATGACTCCATCATTGTCCATGCTGGTGTGAATGACCTGAGATGTACCTCCCTGGACTACATAAAATGAGACATAGAGGAGCTCTCTGATCATGTAGCCCAGGCCAGTATGACCCTATCCTTGAGTAGCATCTTGCCCTCACCAAGAATGATGCCACAGTATAAAGACAAAATGATAAATTTTAACAATTGGCTAAAGTATTGGTGTCATTCAAAGGGGATCCAGTGTCTGTCAGCCTGGGATGACATGCTCGACAAGCCATGTTGCTTCGAGAGGGACAGCTTGCACCTGTCACCCCTGGGTTTTCGAACACTGGCAAAGGCTCTTGCCTCCCCCATACTGCCTTTTTTAGGCAAGGCTCAAAAGACAAACCCACCTCCATAGACAACACAAAGAAAAAACTAAGGGTAATGCTGCTCAATGCCAGAAGTCTAAACCTCAAGATGCACGCACTCAAGACTCTCCTCAGTATGGAGAATATCGATATCTGTGCAGTAACAGAAACCTGGTTCAAGGCTCCCGAAAGCACTGCAGCACTACCAGGTTATACTTCATGCCATGCTTTTCAGCCACAAAACTTGGACCGAACCACAAAAGGAGGGGGAGTATCCATATACATCAAAGATACCCACACCTCCATGTTAGTGGCACTGCACAAAGCATCAGAGACCATCCATGTGCAACTAACAGTGGGCAAAACTGCCTTTCAGTTTGTAGCCTGCTACAGACCACCCTCCCAAACACAGGAACCCCACTCAGCTTTCCTGAGAACACTAGAAAATATGAAGGTCTCTCCAAACACCATTATATTGGGTGACTTCAACTACCCAAACATTGATTGGGAAAACTACGCAAGCCCAAACACCCTCACCCAACGGTTCCTAGAATTTATAAACTCAAATGCTATGGAACAACTGGTCACCACTCCCACAAGAGGGGAGAACATATTGGACCTGGTCATCACCAACATGGGGTCTCTATGTTCCACACCAGAGGTATACCCCTCATTGGTAAGATCAGGCCATAAATTAATCTCACTGGACATCCATATTCCATCCCCACCCCCAGCGAAGGAAACCACGCTGAAGAACTTCTCAAAAGCAAACTTCACACTTCTCAAAACCAAGGTGGAATCTTTCATAGACCCCGGGCCAGTGGAAACTATGGCCCAAAATGCAGAATCCTTTACAAAAGCATTCTATGGACACTTACAGGAATGCATGGAGCATGCTATCCCAAATAAAACCAAGACTCACTCCTCCAAAGGCAGGAGACCTGTCTGGTGGACCCCGGCCATAAATAAGCTATATAACTGAAGGAGGAAGCTACTACATGAATGAGCAAAATCCCAAAAAGGGAAGGCGTCTCTGATCAGTACTAGCAAGAAACTATGATCCCTCATAAAATCATCTAAGGCAAGCTTCGAAAGAAATATTGCAGAAGACACTAAGGATAATCACAAGGCCTTCTTTAGTTATGTCAGGAACCTGGGAGACAACTCCAAGATATGCTCTGAGTTAGTGCAAAATGACAAAAATACACTGAACCCACAGACATTGCCAACATCCTGGCAGAAAGGTTCAGTGCAAACCCCCCCTTCCCCTCCAAAAGAGCAAATGTCTATCCCAACAGAATATAGCCTCCCTGTGATCACAGATGCAAAAAACACAGCATCAATGGGACCAGGCGATGTCCCGGGCTGTGTCTTACAAGAACTCCAAGAAGAACTAAACCCTCACTTAAAGACACTGTTTAAACTCAGACTTACTACAGGATATGTAC
Organism: Protopterus annectens; assembly: GCF_019279795.1. NCBI lineage: Eukaryota > Metazoa > Chordata > Ceratodontiformes > Protopteridae > Protopterus > Protopterus annectens. The sequence goes on along the minus strand of NC_056746.1, from coordinate 1,354,175,695 downwards.
CCACGGAATGGCGTACAGCAACAGTGGTCCAGCTCCACAAAGGTGATGCCACAATGGACCCCGGAAACTATTGCCCTATAAGCCTGACCAGCCTGGTCTGCAAGGCTATGGAGTGCATCATCATGGAAATCATAAACAAGGACATTGGAAACCTCCAGGCACTGGATCCTACCCAATTCGGCTTTGTTAAGGGCAGATCTTGCCTCTTGAACCTGGTCGACATCTTTGAAACTGTTACCAAAGCCATAGATGAATGGAAGGTAGTCCACACAGCCTACCTGGACCTCGCAAAAGCCTTCGACACAATACCCCACTTGGGCATCATAAATAAGCTCACCAGCTTAAATATCAACCCCTATGTCACAAGATGGGTTGCAAAGTGGGTCAGGGATAGAACTCACATGGTCAGAATTGCAGGTGCCATGTCAGACTCTAAACCAGTTACAAGTGGCATCCCACAAGGCTCAGTCCTGGGACCTCTCTTGTTTGGTATATATTTCTCCGAGGTACAGGCTAACATGGGTGGACTATGGCTGACAAAGTTCGCAGACGACTGCAGACTGGCTGCCATAATCGACTCTCCAGCTGACACGAGCATCCTCCAAAAGGGTCTCACAGAGATGGATAACTGGTGCCAGAGCCATGGCCTAAAGCTAAATGCAAAAAAGTGCATTGTCATCCCCTTTGGGAAAAACAAAGTGCCCACAAATTACCACATAGGTGGTAATCCATTAAGTATGGAAGAAGTAATTAGGGACCTGGGGACCCAAGTAGATAGTAATCTCTCCTTTGACAATCACGTTGCCAAATTAGTTAGACAGACCTTCTATATAGCCCACCTTATCATGAAAGGGTTCGCATCTAGATCAAGAGAGGTCATTGTGCCTCTCTACTCATCACTTATCAGACCCATAATTGAATACAATACCCCATTTGGGATATACCTTACCCAACACCTGCAGTAACTGGAAAGACCCCAAAAGTACCTCACCAAGAGGATCAAGGGACTCAAACAGATGCCCTATGCACTTCGGCTAAAGAAACTCCAGCTCTACTCTGTTGCGTACCACCTTCTCAGAGGCGATCTGTGTCTGACGTATAAAGCAATGTCCAACCCAGAATTAATGGACATGCTCCACCTCAAGAAATCCAAATCCCTTAGAGCTACATGCTCCAGGGACTTGAACCTCAGCACAGAAATAAATAGGACATGCTGGAGGGACAGATTTATATCCCAGAGGCTCCCCTCACTCTGGAACAAAATCCCAATCCATATTAGGCAGAGCCCCTCACTGACCCTAGTCAAGAGCAATCTTGACGAGTGGATGGGAGACCATACCGTTTACCCCTGGGATCTCTTCTGTGTCCTTGCTAGACAGAGGTACAGTAAACTAACCTTAATATCGCTACCTTCTGTGACCTACTATACAGAGGCACAGTCAACTAATCTAAAAAGGTGGTGAAAGTCAAACACACTCTGGCTAGGTTTATAAGTGCCCTAGGGCAGATAGCCTAGTATCAACCTATGAACCTATAGTTTGCTGACTCTCATTTTTAAATTTGTATTTCTGGTTAGTATCTCACAGTCCTACTAGAAGTGGGAAGGGCTATTTGTTTTGTTGGCTTCACACTGTATGCTAATTAGATGATCAGAGTTTTGAGTGAATATATCTACTTTTTAAGGACATTTGTACATGTTTTCAATGCCCTCAGGTTGATAGGTATGGCTGTACCTTGTAGCAGGAGCTTTGGAAGTGAGTGAAGTTTTCAACCTTATTTGTTATCCGCTGCAACCTCATTTATTTAGCTTCCAGGTAGATGCAGCTGCTACTGCTTCTTTTGAGATGCATGTGTGTGTGTGAGTTCCAGACAACCTTTATGCACATGCCAGATGTGTTGCTGTGTACACGTACCTGCAGGAGGAAAAAATAAGCTTGTGTACATCAGTGAATACTGATCACTGTGGCCTCTAATTACATGTGCAAAACAACTTTACATATACTGTTACAGACACCTCATTATGAGATGTTTACTAAATAGTCATAATTTCTGCAAATGTCTAAGCAAAGGGGTTCTGTATGTGCAATCATTGAACCATCAATAATTTAGCAATAAAGTGTTATAGCAAGGCAACAGCAAACAGCTCACTGCATGAAGAAAATAGATTGCTGCATTTTTGTTGTTTTTTTCAACCCTTTTGAACCATTTATGGTAATTCTTTTGGATGCCCAAATCTTTGTGTGCTGCCAAAGCAACATATTTCTCATCACGCCAGTACATTTCTTGAAAGGTGGAGCCCAAATTTCTCGGATCATCTTGCTAGTTCTTGCAGTTTATTTCCACTTAATGTCTCCTGGCTCGTGCCATGATGGTTTAGTATGGAATAGAATCTCATGTTTCCAGCCTGCTGCCATGACAATGTTATTCTGAAATTGATTGTTACACTTCACTAATTGCCAGGACTTTGTGAAGTTTCTTTTTCTTTTCTCTTGTACTGCAATGTTTTGTGCACCCTCTGTACTCATTTTTTTTTTCATTGTAGTAGCTCGTACTTGCAATATTTAGAATAATTCTGGATTGCTACTGAAAAGCATTTGTTCTGCATACCAAGCTAGCTAGATTACCTAGTTAGCAAATGGTCAAATGAATTTGTTTACATTGTTACTAAACGGCTTAATTCATGTTCCTGTATTAGTGTAGCATGCCTAGTTACTCTTGTTACTGTAGCATGTTTAACCAAGTTAAATGCTTCTAATTAATTAGTATCATTCTTAAGTGACACACACCATGTTGAACATAACATGCATGTTTTTAACATGTTACTTACCATGACATTCTACAAGACAGATGCTTACTAAGTTAAAGTTTTATAGCATGAGGAACAACACAACACTATAGTGAAATATTTTTCTTTTAAATACGGGGGTGGGGGGGTGGGGATAAGCAGTTTTGCAGCATGAAAAGTGTTTCTCATTGATCATCTGTATTAATGATCACAAATATTTAGTGTATGAAATCCAAAAAAAAAAAAAAAATACATCAGTACTTCCATAATGCAAAAGCTGTAGTTTATTTAAACTGAAATTTCCTGACAGGAAACACTTTCATTCCTACTTGGCTCGTAAACATGATCAGACTGGCAATGTAACAACAGTAATCACTTTAATTCACAATATACAAATGACATGATTAAATATAATACTCCAGTCATAAGTATTAAAACAATCTCATTGAGTAGATTTTTTAAATTAAACTTGTAAGTAAACATGGAACACATACACACTGAATAAACAGATAAAACATGTATGAAGTATTTCAAATGTCAGTTAAAAAAAGAGTTAAGCCTTACAAAACCCCTATGTAGTGTATTGTTTTCCTAGAACATTTGTAGTGTTGGGCATTATAGCTTACATAATTGTCAAAGTAAAGAAACATTCCCGCATTACTACTGGAGTAGAAATGGCAAAGTACTGTTTATTAAATTGCAACACAGGAACTGCAAGCAGGATGGAGTCTAAACTCTGTTTTAATAAATACTATCACAATGAAGACTTTACTTGTGTTGTTGTTTAAATGACAATAAAGTTTACTTTGCCTTTGGAGTCTGATGGTAACATTGTGGCATCGATGTTGTGATGCTTGTTGGTAACATTCTGGCATCACTCTCATGGTGCATTATGGTAACATTTTGGCATGTTTGCTGTGGTGCATTATGGTAACATTTTGGCAAGAGTGATGTGATACATTATGGTAGCAGTTTGGCATGACTGCTATGGTGCATTATAGTAACATTCTAGTATGACTGCTGTGGTGCATTATGGTAACATTCTAGCATGACTGCTATGGTGCATTATGCTAAGATTCGGGAATCATTGCTATTCAGCTTTATGATGACATTCTAGCATTACTATCAGTGTGCATTATGTTAACATTTCAGTATCGTTGCTGTCGCTGTTCTGATATATGTTGGCTTTATAACATGGAAATGTGAAGTCCTGACTGTGAATCAAGCAACCTGGCTTCAGTTAACTGCCCAGGAGTCTAAATATCCCCAAACGGGGGACAGTCTAGCAAAGAGGTGGGTGAGAGGCCATGCTGGCAGTGCAAATACAGGAAGCATGACTTGGTTGTGAGACCATCTTGATTAGGAGCAGCTGCAGTATGGGTGGGCATATGAGGATGTCATTATGTAGAGAGGGATGTTTCATTTCAGGCATCATTGCACTATCACATAATGACATAACTCAGCACATCAGAAACAATAAAGAAGAGACGATCTTGGCAGAACATGTGACACTCTGGCCTTATTCTGAAAGGGGGATTTGACCAGTTGAACTATCCCAGTCAAGAAGTAGAAATAAAATAAAATAAAAATAAATAAACATGCTTTCTCCTCCTCATAACGGGAAATCCATATTTTTGTTAAAAACTTTTAAAAATATAGTTTGAACAATAAAACATCTATTTAATGGATCTAGATTTTAAAGTGGGGGTTCAAACTGCACATTCTATTCATTCCTGGAGGACAATCAGCTAAAAATCTACAAATCCAATTATACTATTTTCTCTCTGTCCAGAGAAATTCATTTCCACCCCTTATACTAACAGATACTACTTCTAAAACACTAAACTTAAACTTATTTGTGTTGTCAGCTTGTAATATAAGCTTATATAATTTTTCAATGTGTTTATGTATATCAGACAAGGGCTCACATATACAATCCTTCAGTTGATCATGATGGGCAAAACTTGTATTCAGGGATCTCAGTTCCACCATCGGTTCTGTTAGCCTGAGAAATGGGACTTTTGATTTGACCTTTCCAATTATACTAGATGGGCTGTGGACTTCTTAGCTAAACCTGTATTTGGGGATATGAATTCCACCATTGGTTCTGTTATCCTGAATAATAGGCTTTTGATTTGTCCATTCCAATTACATATAATGCAGATACTAAACATGTCTCTAATATTTTAAGATCTTATGAAAGTTTAATGGACCAAATCCCTTTTGTTCCTACATTTATATACAATAATTCTACTAGTTTGATGCAAACTTTTTCTATAAAGAATAGAGAAAAATAAAAATTATGACAGATAATAAAGGTATTAGACCATACTTTAGTTGTTCATTTTGTAAATATATTAGTAGTGCAAGTCATTTCTACATCCAAATGCTGGGGAAATATTTAATTTGAATCTGTCTGCAATATTAGAAACAAAGAGTATTGTGTATCTAGTGAGAAGTGTAAACTGTACCTCTTTCTATATTAATAAAAGCAATACAAAATTGAAGGATTGTATATGTGAACACTTGTCTAATATATGTAGATAGGATGAAACAAATTGTTTATATAAGCACATATTATGAGCTGACAGAACACATATTTTAAATTTGGTGTTTTAGAACTTGTATCTGTTAGCCTAAAGGTGAGGTTGAATTTCTCATAGGTTCATAGGTAGGTACTAGGCTATCGGCCCAAGGGCCCATACAAGCCTAGCCAAAAAAAGTACCCTGGCTTTCGCCACCCAAGAAAATTATTTTCCTGTTCCCCTGTCGAGCAGAGCCACAGAAGTGATCCCTAGGATTGATTGTCTGTTATTCTGTAAATGAGATAAGTACACTAGGGGAAAAACACATGCTCTTATAAGTAAACAGTTCTAAAGCAGGATGTCAGCTTATTTATTTACTTGTTTATTTTGTATTTAGAGACACCTCATGTAGTGAATCTGGTAACCCTCCAATGGTCCTTAATGCACTGCTGGGTTATTTGCTCTGGTTTTCACAAGCCCAGTATGAGGTACTGGACCTCACAACAACTTATCATGTAGTTTTTAACTACTTATGAAAAATCTAACCTTCCATATGTTAAGCAGTCCCTGTAACTTCCATTTCCACTTATTCTGCACTCCGCTGTGAATGCATTTTATTCGCATTCTGTTAGTTATTATAATTTTTCCTTGTTGCTTATATCATATCAGATGTAAAACTACCATGACCTTAGTCCCTGAAGTAGGTGTCACCGCTTTATTAATTCCCCTCATTTCATAATATATTCTGTCTCATTTCTGAAAAATGAGTGCTGGCATTTAAGAATTACATTGTCTTTTTATATCGCCAGGATTTTAAGTAAACTGCCTCTTAAGTCTTACTACGAATATGGTTCATCAATAATTCATGAGTTCAAAGTTTTCTTAACATCTTAACAAGCTATACTCAGACCCCTTTCACTAGGTATATATTTTTCTAAGTTTGAGTCATACAGAATAGGAGATGATGCACACAAATAAAAAGTTCACATTGTAGAATTAAACCAAAGTATACTGTTTGATGTGACTGAGTATGAGCTCGGGTCCATGTATCTGTTAGTCACATTGCCACTCTGAACAATTTTCACGTTCTATGTTTTTGTCAAAGCAGGTTGTTGTTGTTTATTTAGTCATTTCCAACTCTCCATGAACACAAGGAGTTTAGCATGCCAGCCCTATCAGTTAACAACATGTCCTTAACTTTTTTTTTCAAATTCATGTTAATTACTTCAGTAATGCTAATTATCCTTTATATATTTTGCTATCTCTTTATTCTGACTTTGATCTTTCTCAACATGAATGCCTTCCTAATAAATCATGCCTTTATGTCATATGTCAAATGTAGATTTGCAGCTGGGTCCTCCTATAGAACTCATCACTGTATCAATCTGAATCAGTTAGGATGGTTAGAGCTGCCAAATTTAATACTTTTCAATCAATTAATAGTAGCCCATAAGATCCTGTATTTACCTCAAAATACACCCATACTTACATCCCTAGTCATCCCTATAATAACCTCAAGACCTTACGCTCAGCTAATAACCTACTTGTACAAATATCAAAATCCAACAACTTAGCTGGTGACACCTTGTTCTCCAGTACAGTAGGTAATGCCTGGAACATCCTCCCAAGTCAGCTAACCTCAATATCCTCTGTCAGCTTATTTAAAAGCAAGCTTAAACCCTACCTCAAATCACACTGGCTATGCCCCTGTGTTAACCCAGACTAAGTACCTAACTATTAACTAGACTCCCACAATTCCTAGCCTCCCATGATCATGATCTTGTGTTGTCTCACTAGTTTTTAGTGAGCTTAACCTTCCTTAGGATTTTTTCTCATGTATATAAGTATATACTGTGGAATGATCAAACACCTTCATATAGTATCACAACCTATGTGTTAAATAACACTAGAAATCCATTCTTGTTTGCTGTTCTGCTATACTCTATCTATTGATCTCTAGTGTTTTTCTTTCTTAGGTTTTTGTGAGACCTTAGTATCTCTTATCATAAATTACTAGGTGTATCTAATTTTGTAATATGTTATAAAGATTTGTACTACACCATTTCTAATGCAAATGTATTAGTCTTATACATCTATTCTTAGATAAATTTTTCCTTTTTCCTACTGAAATATAAAATATATAATCTTAGGCTTGTACTATAATTGTTAAATCTTCTTATGTACCAAATTATACTGTTATTGTCTTTGTCTTGACCTTTTATGTTGTTGTAATTTGCGGAGCTTTTCTCCCTGGGCCTCCACTGAAAATGGGCATATATCCAGCTGGACTAGCCCGATCAACAAATGTAAAATAAAAATAAATAAAATGTCCAAAGTATTTGAGTGTCAGTTTTAGTATCAAACCTTTCAGTCAACAGTCTGGGTTCATTTCATTAGGTGTTGACTAACGGAATCTGCTTGTATTCCCCAGAAGTTATCTATTGGAACAATTCAAAAACATCGATTTTCTAGTGCACAGCCTTATAGCTCAGAAAACCATTGTTTTCACTCTATAGGCCTTTGTTGACAATTTGATGTCTTTAGTATAAAAAAAACACACAACTGTCCTCGGTAACGTGCCCCTTAGAGCCAAAAATGCACTATTCTCTGAAAAATGACAAGGAGGCAACACCACAGGAGATATCCAAACAAGAAAGAAGTTCAACCAATCCACACAAACAGCAGCACAGTGAGCGCCCCTACGCTATCAAAACGTTTCATCAGACTCCCAAATATCCTGTCCCAACCAACATCAATAAATACCAAATTCATATATAAAACACCACTCACACCAAAGAACCAACTATGACATCACACACACATGAATCTCACACAAAAAGGTCAAAAATGTTCCTAGAAAATTAAACCTCTAAGCAATAGATAGAATCGGTCGAGAGAATAAATGGATCATATGCCTACACGCTCATAGAATGAGAGGTTTGAATGATAGGACAACATTAAAACCTTTTCTCTTGGCTAGACCCTATGCACACTAGACATCACATTAGATTAGGTTCTGTTTGAAGGAACTACTATAAGAATCTTATAAGTTAATTCTTTTTATGATTTACTATGTTTTTTAACATGGAGTTATTCATTATACAATGTTATATAATTATATTTATTTGATTAAGTAGTTTTATAAGGTATCTATTGCTTAGAAGTTTAATCTTATAAGAACATTTCTAACATTCCTATACGAGACTCATGCATGTGTGATGTCACAACCGATTCCCCAGTGTGACTGGTGCTTTATATATGAATTTAGCACCTATTGATGCCAGTTCAGACAGGATATTTGAAAGTCTGATGAAACGTCTCGACAACGTGAAAACGCTCACTGCACCACTGCTCGCGTGGATCAATCAAACCTCCCTCTTGCTCGGACATCTGAAAGAAAAGAATATAATTAGATTTGCAGATTTTGTGCTATTTATCCTCTGGGATTAGATGCAATTTGAAACCTGCTTTAAAATCTAGATCAATTAAATAGATGTTTAATTGTTCAAGCTGTAATTTTAAAAGTTTTTTTTAACATTGTCTCTTTGAAATTTGGAAGTGTTATATACTTGTTGTCATTGGTTGACTCTGGTTATGTGATGTCTAGGATGAATGCATGTAAAAGCTGCTACTCTTACACTCTTACACTCTGATTTTTTAGTATATCTGAGGAAGCACTGTTGGTGAAGGCTTATATTCATAGCCGGCCTTAGGCATAGGTCAACTAGGCGACTGCCTAGAACGCCGCTCTAGCAGGGGTGCTTTCCCAGTATTTATTTGGTGTAGGTAGACCAAGATGGGGGCACCAACTAGCGTGGTGGGGTGCACCATAGAGCCCTTTTGCCTAGGGCACCAGTTGACCTAAGGCCACTCCTGCTTATATTTATTGAATAAACTTTTTGTTTGTGGTGTCCTTGAGCTGTGAGTAGTTTGCTGCACTCATTTCTTATGCTCGAGCCCGGCCTTTACCATTTTGGCTACCTGTCACTGTTGGCTAACTGTTGTAGTCTTCCATTCTCATGATACAAAGCCTGTTTTGAGACTGTAGTTGAAAAGTGACTCCTGGTGCTGATAGGTCATGTTTAAAGTGACTCCTGGTGCTGATCGATCATGTTTAAAGTGACTCCTGGTGCTGATAGGTCATGTTTAAAGTGACTCATGATGCTGATATGTCATGTTTAAAGTGACTCATGGTGCTGTTAGGTCATTTAAAGTGACTCTTGGTGCTGATGGGTCATGTTTGAAGTGACTCATGGTGCTGATAGGTCATGTTTAATGTGACTCATGGTGCTGATAGGTCATTTAAAGTGACTCCTAGTGCTGATAGGTCATGTTTAAAGTGACTCGTGGTGCTGATAGGTCATGTTTAAAGTGACTCATGGTGCTGATAGGTCATTTAAAGGGACTTCTGGTGCTGATAGGTCATGTTTAAAGTGACTCATGGTGCTGATAGGTCATGTTTAAAGTGACTCATGGCGCTGATAGGTCATGTTTAAAGTGACTCGTGGTGCTGATAGGTCATGTTTAAAGTGACTCATGGTGCTGATAGGTCATTTAAAGTGACTCCTGGTGCTGATAGGTCATGTTTAAAGTGACTCATGGTGCTGATAGGTCATGTTTAAAGTGACTCGTGGTGCTGATAGGTCATGTTTCAAGCTATTTAGGAGGCATTCACAGATATTGTTGGGGTCCATTGAGGCTGTGTGTTTGGCCTTACTGAGCACCACCAGGATATGCTCCCTCTTAATATTTGGGTGGGGGGAGTATGCTAGTCGGTATTTCATGGGAAGGTGGGGAGTGTGGAGTGAAGTTTGTGCTGTATTTGCCAGCCAGAAAATTCTTTCTTTTTATCTGCTCAGTGAAGGTGGCACCATTGATGACCAGTTTGACACACTGATGATGCTGCCTTTGAATTTTTGGACATAGCTGTAGATAGCCTTGTGGTTGTCTTTAGCCTGTGAGGCTATCTTGACCTCTTAATTGACCTTGTTGGATTTAATTAGTTCTCTTTATTTCCCATTTAGTTTAATTAGAGAACTCCTGTCATTCTCCTTCTGGTTTACACCCTATTAAGGTTGGGTGTGGTTGTTTTTTGCAGTTTGTTTTTGACTTAGTTCTATTAGGTACAGCAGCCTCTATTCAACCATTTATACGGTTGTACATGATTTCTATGAACAATTTTGCATACCTTGCTGTGAACTCAGGGTTGGGAGGAGCATTGAATTTTGGCAAGCTATCACGTAATAGGATGTAATTTATAGGTTCATAGGTAGGTACTAGGCTATCGGCCCTAGAGCCTATACAAGCCTAGCCAAAAAGATACCCTGGCTTTCGCCACCTAAGAAAATTAATTTACTGTGCCCCTGTTGAACAGAGCCACAGAGGTGATCCCCAGGGTGAATTTCCTATTTCCCATCCAGTCATCAAGATTTTTCTTGAAGAGTGCTAATGAGGAGTTTTTTTGATATAGATAGGTAGTTTGTTCCAGAGTATGGGAAGTCTCTGGGACAGGAATCTATCCCTCCAGCATGTTCTGTTTATTGTGGTGACAAGGTTTAGATCCCTGGAGTGTGTAGCTTGGAGGGATTGGGATTTCTTTAAGTGGAGCATGTCCAACAGCACTGGGTTTGACATATCTTTGCATGTTAGGCAGAGATTGCCTCTGAGTAGGCGATATGTGACGGAGTAAAGCTGGAGGTTTTTGAGACGGTCTGCGTAGGGCATCTGTTTGAGGCTGGTAATCCTCTTTGTGAGGTATTTCTGTGGCCTTTCCAGTTGTTGTAGATGTCTTGTGAGGTACATACCAAAAGGGGCATTGTACTCTACAATGGGTCTAATGAGTGATGAGTAGAGGGGAACAATGACCTCTTTTTTCCTGGATGAGAAACCTTTTGTAATGAGGTGTGCCACGTAGAAGGATTTCCTGACTACTGTGGTGATGTGATTATCAAAGGAGAGACTACTGTCCACCTGTGTCCCAAGGTCTCTTAATGTTGTTTGCTGGGGTTACCAAGTTGATATTTATTTCAAACGAGAGAGCTTTTTGGTCTGACCTCATCATTGAGGGTGTGATAACTGGGGAGGAATTACAGTGCCATATTGGTGAATAACAGGTCTGGCATGTTTGAACCTCTGGTGGGTATGCACACTATCTGATCAAGGGTATTTGTGTTAATAAAGTCCAGGAATCATTGTGTCTGCAAGTATCAAGTAGTGTATATTTCCCAGTCTATAGAAGGTTAAGTCTCCCATGAATAGGGTATTTAATTTAATGGGGAGTATTTCTAGTAGGTCTAGATACAAGATATGGGACTCTAGGGACAAAGAGGGTGACTTATAGCTTGCTAGGATGTGGTATGAGTCTTGCACATGAATAAATTCCAGGGCATTGTCCTGTTCAACCAATGTAGAATTATGCTTGTTGCTAATGCAGACTTTGACACCTCCTCCTAATACAGACTGAGACACCTCCTCATAATACAGACTGAGACACCTCCTCCTAATACAGACCGAGATACCGCCTCCTAATACAGACTGAGACTCCTCCTCCTAATACAGACTGAGACACCTCCTCCTAATACAGACTGAGACACCTCCTCCTAATACAGACTGAGACTCCTCCTCCTAATACAGACTGAGACACCTCCTCCTAATACAGACTGAGACACCCCCTCCTAATACAGACTGAGACACCTCCTGAGACACCTCCTCCTAATACAGACTGAGACACCTCCTCCTAATACAGACTGAGACTCCTCCTCCTAATACAGACTGAGACACCTCCTCTTAATACAGACTGAGACTCCTCCTCCTAATACAGACTGAGACTCGTCCTCCTAATACAGACTGAGACTATTCCTCCTTTTGTCCCTGTCTGTGCAGCTGATGGTCTAAATGAGTGGACGGCACTGAGGTCAGATTACTTTCTGCAGATTTAAACCATGTCTTGGTAATAGGTTCATAGGTTCATAGGTTCATACTAGGCTATCTGCCCTAGGGCATTTATAAGCCTAGCCAGAGTGTGTTTGGCTTTTGCCACCCATTTTAAATTAATTTTGCTATGCCCTTTTTCGAGGTTAGTATACTATGCTAACAGTGACACAGAAGTGATACCCGGGGTAAACCTACGATCTCCCATCCACTCATCAAGATTCCTCTTGAAGAGAGTCAATGAAGGACTCTGCCTAACCTGGACTGGGATTTTATTCTATAGTGAAGGGAGCCTCTGGGTTATGAATCTGTCCCTCCAGCATGTCCTATTTATTTCAGTGCTGAGGTTCAAGTCTCTCGAGCGCATAGCTCGATGGGATTTGGATTTTTTGAGGTGCAGCATGTCCATTTATTCGGGGTTGGACATGGCTTTATATGTCAGGCACAGATCGCCTCTAAGCAGGCGGTATGCCACTGAGTAGAGCTGGAGTTTCTTTAACTGGGCAGCATATGGCATCTGTTTGAGCCCTTTGATCCTCTTAGTGAGGTACTTTTGGTGTCTTTCCAGTTGCTGCAGGTGTCTGGTAAGGTACATCCCAAAAGGGGCATTGTACTCAATTATGGGCCTGATGAGGGATAAGTAAAGAGGCACGATGACTTCCCCTGATCTAGATGTGAATCGCTTCATGATTAGGTGGGCTATATAAAATGTTTTTCTAACCACTTAGGCCACGTGGTTGTCAAATGAGAAATTGCTATCAACTTGGGTCCCCAGGTCCCTAATTACTTCTTCTGTACTTAATGGATTACCACCTATGTGGTAATTTGTGGGCACTTTGTTTTTGCCAAAGGGGATGACCCTTTTGGAGGATGCTTGTGTCGGCTAGAGAGTCGATTATGGCGCCCAGTTTGCAGTCATCTGCGAACTTGGTCAGCCACAGTCCTTCCGTGTTGGCCTGTACCTCCGAGAAATATATACCGAACAAGAGAGGTCCCAGGACTGTGCCTTGTGGGACACGGCTTGTAACTGGTTTGGAGTCCAACATGGCTCCAGCAATTCTAACCATGTTGGTTCTGTCCTTGAGCAAGTTTGCAACCCATCTAGTGACATAGGAGTTTATATTTAAGCTGGTGAGCTTATCTATAATGCCCAAGTGGGGTATTGTATCTAAGGCTTTTGCGAGATCCAGGTAGGCTGTGTGGACCACCTTGCCCTCGTCAATGGCCTTGGTGACTGTTTCAAAGAAATCAACCAGCTTTAAGAGGCAGGATCTGCCCTTAACAAAGCCGAACTGCATAGGATCCAGTGTCTGTAGGTCCCCAATATCTTTATTTATGAGGTCCATGATGATCCTTTCCATAGCTTTGCAGACCAAGCTAGTCAGGCTTATGGGGTGATAATTTCCAGGATCCGTTGAGGTACCACCTTTGTGGAGAGGGACCACTGTTGCTGTACACCACTCTTTGGGTACATATCCTGTAGTAAGGCTGAGATTGAACAGTAGTTTTATGTTTGGGTTTAGCTCTTCTTGGAGTTCATGTAGGACGCAGCCCGGGACACCGTCTGGTCCCATTGATGCTGTGTTTTTTGCTTTGGAGAGGGCGACTCTTACCTGAGCATCTGAGATGTCAGGGGGGAAGCACTCTGCTGGGATAGATACTTGCCTTTTTGGTGGGGAGGGGGAAGAAGTTTGCACTGAACCTGTCAGCTAGAATGTTGGCAATGTCTGTGGGTTTGGTGTATTTTTTGTCATTTTGGACTAATTCTGAGCATATCTGGGAATTCCCACCCAGGTTCTTAACATAACTAAAGAAAGCCTTGTGATTATCCTTAGTGTCCTGTGCAATTTTTCTCTCGAAGCTGGCCTTAGACGATTTTATGAGTGCCCATAGTTTTTTGCTAATACTGATCAGAGATGCCTTCCCTTTTTGGGATTTTGTTCTATCATGTAGTAGCTTCCTCCTTCTATTGTATAGTTTGTTTATGGTTGGGGTCCACCAGACAGGACGTCTGCCTTTGGAGGATCGGGTCTTGGTTTTATTTGGGATTGCATGATCCATGCATTCCTGAAGGTGTTCATAGACTGCGTTTATAAAGGATTCTGCGGTCTGGGCCGTATTTCCCACAGGCCCGGGGGCTTTGAAGGATTCCACCTCGGTTTTGAGGAGTGTGAAATTTGCTTTAGAGAAGTTTTTCACTTTGGTTTTCTGGGCATGGGGTGGGGTCGGGATGTGAATATCCAGTGAGATTAGTTTATAGTCTGATCTTACCAGTGAGGGATACACTTCTGGTCTGGAGCATAGAGTCCCCATGTTGGTGATGATCAGGTCCAGTATGTTTTCCCCTCTTGTGGGAGTGGTAACAAGTTGTTCCATAGCATTTGAGTTTATAAGTTCTAGGAACCTTTGGGCTAGGGTGTTGGAGCTAGAGTAATGCTCCCAGTCTATGTTTGGGTAGTTGAAGTCACCAAATATAATGGTGTTTGGAGAGACCTTCATATTTTCCAGTGTTCTCAGGAAGGCCGAGTGGGGTTCCTGGGTTTGGGAGGGTGGTCTGTAGCAGGCTATAAACTGGAAGGCAGTTTTACCCACTGTTAGTTGCACATGGATAGTCTCTGATGCTTCGTGCTGTGCCACCAACCTGGAGGTGTGGGTATCTTTGACGAATATTGATACTCCCCCTCCTTTTGTGGTCCAGTCCATGTTTTGGGGCCGAAAAGCATGGTATGAGGTATAACCTGGTAGTGCTGGGGTGCTCTCAGGAGCCTTGAACTAGGTTTTTGTTACTGCACAGATATCGATGTTCTCCATGCTAAGGAGAGTTTCGAGTGTGTGCATCTTGAGGTTTAGACTTCTGGCGTTGAGTAGCATTACTCTTAGATTCTTATCCCATGTGATACCTATGGAGGTGGGTTTGTCTTTTGAGCCTTGCCTAAAAAAGGCGCTATGAGGTTAGCAAGAGCCTTTGCCAATATCTGAAAGCCCAAGGGTGAGAGGTGCAAGCCATCCCTAGTGAAGCATTGTGGCTTGCCGAGCATGTCATCCCAGGCTGACAGGCATTGGATCCCCTTTGAATGTCACCAATACTTAAGCCAATTGTTGAAATTGATCATCTTGTCTTCATATTGTGGCATCATTCTTGGTAAGGGTAAGATGCTACTCAAGGTTAGGGTCATACCGGCCTGGGCTACATGCTCAGAGAGCTCCTCTATGTCTCTTTTCATGTAGTCCAGGGAGGTACATCTCAGGTCATTCACACCAGCATGAACAATGACTGAGTCATATTTGTACTTGCCTTGGAGTGACCTGAGTGCTTGTTGTTATGTGACGGATCCTAGCGCCCGACAGGCAGCTCACCGTGACCTTCTCCTTGTTCAGCCTGGTGAGCGGGACGTCAGTGTGCCTAATGATAGAGTAATGACACATATGTCTATATTTTCCAGTGTGAGGAGCACTTGTAGGGTATGGAGTATTTAGTTTTGGCTCCTAGCATTGAGCAGTAACACCTTTAGGTTTCTTTAGGTTTTATTTGCTGCATCTGTATGTTTGTCAGTTTGGCATTTCCTAAAAAAGCTCTAAGGGGTGGCTAAAGTTTTAGTCGATATTTGGAAGCCTAGGGGAGACAGGTGCAGAAAATCCTTTGCAAATCAATGTGGTTTATTAACCATGTCCACCCACGCTGACAAATATTGAATCCCCCCTGGGAAGACAACAAAAACTAAGCCAATTATTGAAATCAGTCATCTTTTTTTATACTGTTGCATTATCCTCAGTGAAGGTTGAATGCTGCTCAGTGAAAGGCAAATACCTGCTTCAGACACACATTCAGAAATTGATCAAGAATGTCTCTTTTCATATAGTCTAGGCAAGTATGTCTCAGGTCATTAATGCCCACATGGACTCTGGTACCTATAGTGAAGTGACTTGAGTGTATGCGTAACTTAGCAGATCTTGGCTCCAGATGAACAACTATCTTCTTCTTCATTCTGGTGAGGGGGCTTCTGTGTGTTGTACAATGGAGTCCCCTATGACAAGAGGCCTGGTAATGTGTTTGCTTGCTTTCTGGGCTCTGATCAGGTTGTAGACATACGTTGTCAGTTTTGTGATGTTTTTGGTGATTGCTTTAGATTTTTCTGAGGTTAGGCCTTGCTGTTTATAGGCTTAGCAGATAGTTCAGATTTGGGAAGACTGTGTTTTACTGCCTCAGCATAAGTTGGTGTATGCTTGTGGTGGACACTATTTGGTGGATGTAATGTGTGCGTTTTCTTGACAACCTTGTTTGTATGCGAGATTTTTGTCTCCAGTGAAATTGTGTTATGTGCATGTCTTGCATACTGTGTTTGTTTATTTAAGGATTAAATGGTTGTCTGTGAAGACGAGATAATTACTATATTGTATCAGAATCCCCGTATCTTCTAAGCTAACTACATTGCATATCCATGTTGTCCGGGACTGTATGTGGGTGGAGTACTGTAGGTTGTGGACTGGGTTATACAAAGGTGTTTCCTTCGGTGGTCACTGGTGTTTGTCACTAGACTAAGTTAGATCGGGCTAAGATTTGATAATAGTGCTTTTTAATGTGCAAACTAGTTGTTCTAAGCTTATCTCCATGCAGTGGCTTTGTTTTATCCACACTAGGTTAGAAGTTTCAGTTCAAGGAAAAATTTGCTTTCTGGACATTAGTATCTGTATAGGGCATTGCTAACCTCTTGATGTATTAATAAAGATTTTTTATGAGTGTAATGCTACAGCAAAACAACTTAAACAAGGCAATATGAAGTACTAAGGACCTTTAGAATGATTTAAAGGCAAAATCAAAAAACAAGGCAAAAATAATGTAGTAGCAGTCTAAGCAGTGTTCCAGTAGGGAGGAATTACCTTCCTGGACCTTATGATGACAACAGTCTTAAAAAAATTAGGTAAATAAATATGTAAGACAAAAATACATTAAACACTCCTACCTGTCTCTTAACCCAAAATAGTGCTTGTAACACCACAGTTAAATACCTTAATTTTCAAAAAGAAAAGAAATACCCTTCTTTGAAACATTAGCGTCCCTCCTGTCTGCATATCCCATAACGTCATCTGAAAATTGTCTTTGAAGCAATTCAACAATCAGCGAACCCTGATATAAAAATATGGCGGATTCCCAAACAGCAAAACGCAGCCATGATCGTTATTTAATATGCATCTTTTCTTGTCGCAGATAGAAACATCTCCTGTTCTGTATTCTGTTCTGTAGACAGCGGTGTTAAAAAACAAAATGTCACCCAAAATAAATAAATAAGTACATAATGACCTAACTAAGGAAATAAATAGAAATCTCACAACAGCCTTACTCTCTGGGGGTAACCCCCTCCCATTTGAGATTAAAAAATGAAAAAGAAGCAAACTTCCTTTCACACCCACAAACAAAGTGGGTCTATATCAGGCTCCGAATAACGAAAATAGTAAACGCTCTAATGAGTGAAAACGCTGGACCTCAAACTCGTTATTGTAGGGAGCTATGCCCTCCCTCCGCTAAATATATATTCCAACTCTGAGATCGCAATACAGTGAGGAAAGGGCAAATATTCTGATCTTCACTGTACTGCGATCTCAAAAAAAGCACTTCAAAGTCGGGCATTTTCGCTCTTTAGAGCAT
>NC_056746.1:1354142811-1354155311 GCF_019279795.1 Protopterus annectens | reverse complement strand
GACATGCAGACCTCCTGCTCTTTGGTGTGCGTGCCATTTTCAGGGTGAGCCTGTTGTGACAGATCCTGTTGCTTATTGTTGGTCGCTTACACAGCGCACTTATATTTCATATTAATGGCATCTTTCTGAAGGAAGCCTGTTATTAAAGTTTGTTTTGTTGTCATTCTTATCCCCCACCTCTGTTAACTTTAATCCTGCCAGTACCCTGCCAGTTGCTGGAACAACACAATTGAGCTGGCTGAGGTGTCCCAACTCTATGAGACCTCCCAGAAAGTAGATAATTGGGGCGGATTACAATTTTTTAGGCAGATGTCAGTTAAGACAGAACTCATAATAATAGCAGAGATATGAATCCAGGCCTTTTAATCTCATGCCAAACTGGAGGAATATATAGTTTCATGTTGGTGTCCAGGTTAATTTTTAACTGAATTGCAGACAGGCCCTCCCATACTAATGTTATGTAAGTAGTCTTTATACATTAAAGACTTAAACATGAAATAAGTCTCTTCTTGAAGTCCTCTCAGTTATAGACTGATAAGGGATGATGTCTGTCAAACGAGACTTGCCCATTTGTTTAGTTTTCATCTTTTACTGTAAGCATGCACAGGTATGCCAGTTACACCTGTTGCAAAATTGTTTGAAGTTTTGTGCATATTTTAAGTCAGCATTTTCTTTGCAATGAATATTGGTAAACAAGAGAGAGATGGAGAGGCAGAGAGACAGGCAGAGAGAAAAGACACATCATATCTCTGAATATTCCTGAGTCTCCGCTGAGACATAAGTTAGTCATTTCTCCTTAAGTATATGCTTTTATTCTCTGTCATGTATGAAAGAGTAAGATATTTTTAACTTTTATTGTTTACTCTAGTCATCTGACTGTTTACTGTGTTGTCTCATTTCTTCTGACGAGGCCTTTAAAGTTGTGATTTTCTTCTCATTGCTGTCTGTCTGGCCTGTGGGAAACAAACAAATAACAATCATCTTCAGCCTTCCCTCCTACAAGCATCAGAACATCTCACTTCTGGACTAGATATGTTTCATAAAGTTCAGTGCACTTAAGACAGTTATCTTATTCCAAAGGATTTTTAGAAAGTGGAAAGCACAACTTTTATTTAAATACATTTAACACCAGTTTGTTACAGTTTCTCTATAGATAAACAGAAACACAATGAATATCCTCCATAATTCTACTAGGTCAAAAGACAAACAAAAACAATTGCTTTTAGGTGTTGAAAGAAGTCCTGCACAACTATACACGAATAAATAACATATAAATTACATCAACATATACTGCACCTAACCTCCTAGGAGGGACAATGCAAAATGATAATGTAATTAAGTTAATTTTATTTGAGTGGACTTTGCTGTGTATTCCGAATCTTCTAGGTGAACCGCTTGTAATGGAGGAGTAACAGATTAATGGGATAAAACAAGAGTCATCTAGGTATGGTATTCATCCTCTCAATAATAGATGTAAGTGTGGTTGTTGCTGCAAGTTCCAACACCTTTTTTATTTTTGTAGTCATAAAGATTTGTACACTCCTCTATAAGAGTCCTGACTTCTGGTCCTTTGAATTTGTTTTAAAAGCCCCCATTCAACCCCCTAACACAAGCCATGCACCATCAATGACAGTAATAACTCATACTCCTATGTGGAACTAGAAGGGAGGGGGAGTACTAGAAGGGAGGGGGGAGTACTAGAAGGGAGGGGGGAGTACTAGAAAGGAGGGGGAGTTCAGAATCAGAACCCATCAGTTTTTTTTTTTTGGTGGTCATATGTATAAACAGTATTTCTGGCCTATCTGAATGTGTTACAGAAGGGGGGGGGTCTTTTTTGTCTTTATTCATGTGGTTCTGCCACCTCAGAGTTGATTACATTAGCAGCAGGTGTGCAAATGACGTAGCCCTGTGAATGACAAGTGTGTGGAGATTTTCTAGCCCATGCAAAACAAACTCATCAAATGCCGTTTTGATGGCTTCTTTCTTGATCAAGAATGAATAATCTTTTTTTTTTTTTTTTTTTTTTTTTTTTTTTGCTTTGATGTCCCCCATCCCAATTAGGAACAACTGGCTGTCACTTACAGGAACGGAGAGGATTTTTTACCAGACTCTTCACATGCTCTGTTTTTGTGAGTGGAATAAAGTTACTCTAAAATGCTCCCACTGCCAAGATGGCTGCCATTCTTGCTCTAATACTCCCATTACAATCCACCATCCCCAGCTACTAACATGAGATAGGCCAACTGCAGTGCCCACAATGCTTTATTTTTCAAGCTCAGGTCACTGAAAGCATAGTCAAAAATAAAATATATAAGCTAGTGGCGTTAGATGTATGCAACTTTAATAAAAATCTGTTTTCCTCTGCTAAACCCAGCAGCCATGACTTATTTAAAAATAACTAAAAACTGTCATGTAATGGTAAGAATTAAGGATGTAAATCAGAAGGAAGAACCGTTATAGAACCATAGTTGATGGTGCAATAGGCTCTGTGTTTCAAGGTTACAGGCCCATTGGCTATTCCATATTCACTCTGTCATGGTGGGTTATTAGTGCAGACATCATTAGGATCATAGGATCATAGGAAGTAATTGGCCCTGTAGCCCTTACAAGCCTAGCAAAGAATTTAGCCCATGTTCCAACAAAATGGTAAGTGTCATTTATGGTAGTAATGCAGGAAAAGACGGATTCTGGAAATCTAAGCATTAGGATAACTTGTGTTAGCCTGTGTTTAATTAATACTACCTTAAGAAATAGCCTTTTGTTCAATTAATACTACCTTAAGAAATAAGGACTCAGATGTATAACCTAACATTATAGGTTCATAGGTTCATACTAGGCTATCTGCCCTAGGGCATTTATAAGCCTAGCCAAAGTACATACCTACTTTTAAAAATCACATGCCTAACTTTTTTTATTTCTTACCCATTTCTGTCCTTTTTGTGATGCCACTTTCATTTAACAATTGTGATTTTCATGTGTATTTCTTGTAAGCAATATTCTGCAATATTGTGCCTACTTATAAGAGTTTACAGTTGAGTTTTTGCTGTTTTAAGTTGTTCCATTTCTTCACTAAACTGCTTGTAAATCAACAATTTAACTATTTTTTATTTTTAAGTGATTTTTTGTCCTTCTCTTTTTTGGGAAAGATTAAGAACATGAAACATTATAAATAAGAGAAAAGAAGAGATACAATATTTTTTTTCCTAAAGGCTGTTTGAAAGACTAATTCAGAAAGCCAAGTACAGAAACCCTGAGCTCTGACTATGCAAGTGCTTACCTTTATGATGTTGACAGTCAGATATGTAGTTCAACATTAAAAAGGAAATCCAGAAATAAATGTTATGCAGGGGAATTCACACACACACACACACACACACACACACACACACACACACACACACACACACACAATTATTCTAGGCCAGTGATTCAAACTCATTTGCTGTTTGTATTACCTGTTGCTTTTGGATTTATATTACTTTAACTTCTGTCATTTTTTTCTCCTTCCACCTTGCAAAGGCTTAAGCCCAGTTAACTAATATCACTTTTAAGGTTCCATTTCCCCAAAGCATATCACCTTGAATTTTTTTGATGTAAACCTACCAGATGTTTCCCATTGGACCTTTCCTGGGTTCTGCCGGAAGGTCTGAACCTTATCATCTCCATGCGACACAACCATTGGCATCCCCCTTCATCATTGCACAGGTCAGTGATTCTGAACCCAGCCATATTCCCAAACTGACAACACTAAGCTCTCTGCTATATTGACAGTTTGTTCGGTAATCCACCAATTCTACCTTCTCTCCAGACTTGTAGTATGAATTAGCAGTAGTTTTATCTTCCTACATGTAAGATATTCTGTAGGATTACTTTTTGATTCCGTATTAAGATAAATGTATAATGATTTTGTGGTACCTCTGTAGTTAGGATTGTATAGACTATGAAGGATTATATATCTTGCTTTGCATATCTGAAATCTTTCTCCCAACCCACCACCACATAGAAGTACACAGACGTTATCTCCATTAATATAGATGGGCAGAGTCCTTTGTTTTATCACATTTTTCTCTAATCAAAATTGGAAAAGCTGAGACTAAAGTAAGTCAAGGGAGAAAACTTTTTTTTGTCTTTGTATGGTTTGTCAGGTGTATAATTTAAATGCGTTTTAGACTCTTCAGGCTAAAATGTTTTGCTCTGGAATGGTGTATTTTTGGGCTTTTAGAAATACATTTTTTCTTTTGCCCATGTCATTCTGCATAGTTAGCTCTACTAGCTTGTTGCCAACTTGCTGGATCCCCCATCCTGGCTTGTCTGACAGCACATGTCACTCTGAGGAGGATGTCCCTTCCTGTGTGGAGCACCTTCTATTTACATATCGTATCCTGATGGCCTCACAGTGATTATCAAGTAGCTACTAGATTATCTGGTCCATTTCAAGCTTGACAGCAATGAGATGGCTACTCTTAGCATTGAGGTGGTAATGTGCCGGGTTATGTGGGGGATACACTGCATGATCATACCTCCTTCACTCGACCAGCTCTTTTGGGGGGGGGTTAAGTTCAAATGATCCAGGACCCCTTGTTGCAGCATATAATATATCCATAACAGTTGCTCTGAATATTGCTTTCCAGCTTGTATGTGCATGTTCAAGACCAGCTTACGGGAAACCAGTAAGGCTTGGCTATGTGTTATGTTCCTTGAGGAGGCTTAGATGTGTGTTATAGTATAATGAGGGGGAAAAATCCTTCTCAAAGATAAAGCAAAGTACAGATCAGAAATGCTTACAGAAGTAAATCTTATGTAAGATGGCAGCTCATGTGCCCAGTGAGATTTCCACTACAGTACACTAAATCATCCCACTACACTTCCCTGGGTGGTTGGCAGGTTGTATAGCCTGGCCTTTGTGTTACTGTTCAGAAGATGTTTTTCTCAGTTTATTGTGAGGAATTTATATAATTATTTGCAGATTACATTGCTGAGATAAGACAATCTCTTACTGCGGATTTGCTCATTGGGCATTTCAGTGATCCTTTCGTCATAGCTTGGCTGAATGTTTTCATTCATGTTTCTTTATTTGATCTACCTTTTGGTGAATTTACACACTTTTTAATTAGCATTTTAAAAGTATAACATATTTAGCAAATGTTCCTTTAAGGGCCCATCTTTTGGTTTATAGAATGGGAGAATGCTTATTGGTTGTTGTATGTCATATGACATTTGAGTTTAGTTTTTAAATGGCATGTTACTAATTATTTGGTATCTGAAGAAGTGTGTTTATTAAATCAAATGAAAAGCGCTTCATTAAAACATTTTTAACCTCTTTGGTTGCTTTAAATTGGCTTTCTGTTTTTTAAGTTTGTTTGTGTTATTTCACTAGTCTGGCTGAATTTTTGCTTGACTTAATTTAGCTCTTCATGCTTTGATGAGTTCAAAACAATTACTTCATCTACACACCCTTATTACTGCAAGTTAGACCCCTGCCCCATAAGGCTAATTATGTATTGTCTTATGCCAAAAGAGCTGATGATTTTCCAGAGTCTAAGATTTCTTTAAAAAATTTCTTTTAAAATTGAGGTGTTCCCATATCACCAAAAGAGAGATTTACTATCCTTGTTATCAAAAAGCCTGCATTTAATCCTAACTATCTGGAAATTTCCTGCATAATCTCTAATCTCACATTAATCTGGAATGTCATTGGGAAAGCAGTGTATGCTCAACTGTGTTCTTTTCACATGATATGAGAGATTTGTTTCAGTCCAGTTTTAGATGCAGATACATTTAAATAAAAATAAGTGGTCAATGTGCCCAAACTCACACTAGTAAACTCAAAAGACAGGCACAGCAGATCAGCAAGAGATGTTTATTTTCACTCCACGAACAAACCGCATAGAACAGAAACCCTGATCTGCTGTGCCTGTCTTTTGAGCTTATGCAGATACATTTCTAAGACCACCCCTCAATCAAGTGATTAGTAATGGCCATATGATGACCAACCAATATTTATATTAAGCCCTGCACCTATTTTGGATTATGATGCCATAGACCAATGGATATTTATTAGCTGCTTAAAATATTATTGTGTTTTTACAGGTGTTGTATTTAACTAGTTGCATCCTATATGTCAGGTGACTTCTGGGCTGTGATGTCTGTTGTTACTTCCTCTAGTATACTCCCCCAAAATCTGGGGTGCATCAAGGTTATTTTCCCAGTCTTCCTCTATTCCTTATTTACATGTCCTCAAAGGTGGTTATCATGGGGACAGTCATTTATTGTTAGTCATATGCTAATGACTTTACCACTCTTTTTCTCAGGATTCTGTTCCAATTTTACAGTTGAGGACTACTTGGGATCATTCACTTACTGGTTGCACATGAGTTTGGGGCATCACTTCAACAGCGACAATCATCTAGGGCCAAGGTTTACACCACCGGGTGGCTAGTCCGGTCACCATGCACTCACATGTATGCGTACACACACACACACACACACACACACACACACACACACACACACACACATACACACACTGATGGCCAATTTAGAGTTCAAATCCACTTACTGCATGTCTTTGGAAGGTGGGAGGAAACCAGAGTACCTGTTGGAAACCCACATGACTGGTTTAATGGTACTCGAATTAATACCATCATTTTGCACACTGACTACAAGAAATATAGAAGTTAATCATTTCACAAAACTTTTTCAAGACTGTAGAGTGATATGATGTGATACTTTTCCCTAATAACAATGTTCACCATTATGTAATGCCTCAACCTAATACTTTAAAAGATGTGTTCAGTCTATGTAAATATGTTAAATCTTGCACTTCAATGCTATGTTACTAGTACATGTTAAGTTTGGGACTATCTAGGTAAATTTGAATGATTCTGTATGCGCCTTATATTTTGCTTAAAATGTAACTGTGGAGCTTTTCTCCCAGGCCTCCGCTGAAAATGGACATGCATCCTGTCAGACTTTCCTGATCAACAAATGTAAAATAAAATAATAAATAAATAAAATTAAAAAAAAATCTAAACCACATAAGGCTGCTTCTCCCACTCCTAGCAGTACTAGTACAGTGTGATGTAAAGAAGATAATTAGGAGGAAGAAGAGAGGAACGTTTCTCACTGTCCATGTATGCATTCAAGTACGGAACATTTTTCCACTGAAGCTTTGAGAACTACAAATAAAAGAAGAGGTTTTAAATGGAAGTCATGCAGTGATGTGGGAGCTTAGCAGCCCCTAGACCCCAGACTTAATACAGATATTTCCATTACAGTTACTACAGCATAGTCTTGGTTCATTAATGTGTGTGGAGAGGATGCATGGGAAAGCAAAGATGCAGAGTAAGAATTAATTTATTTCTTTCATCTTGGTTTTCCTTCAGGCAATCATTGGGTGAAAAGGTAATTTAAAAATACTGTAAAATACAATTTAGTGCACCTGGAACCCCCATGGTACTGTGGGCTTTGTGGCCCCAAGACCTCCAGCTTAATGGAGTTGTTTCTTCCACAGTTATCACAGTGCAGTCTTGACTAGATAGAAATATTGAATGAATGAATGAATGAATGAATGAATGAATGAATGAATGAAAACTTGCAGGGAAAACAACTGCAGAGTAAGGCAAGCTGTGAAACTGTGAGAAAATGGAAGAAAAAATCTGGCTAGTGTAGGTAGGGCAAGATTGGGGGTGGGGAACTAGGGCACCAGCTGATGTGTGTCTTGGGGCGAGGTCATCATGCAGCCCTTCACCTAGGGTGCTAGTTGACCTAAGGTCAGCCATTGCTGTACTTCCCAAAAAATGAGAATTGAAGCAAGAAAAAAACAGTACACTTAATTAGAAGCACTGTCCTTGTGGCAGATGTGTGTTGCTTTTCCTGTTACAGTAACAGGGCCAGCTGTATCCCCTGTTATTTTTTCTAACTTATTTTTGTCTTTATGAGGTAGTTCTGTGTGAATAGTTGATGCTTCTGGTGAGTAACAGCACGGGCTTGTGAAGTTTTTTGTACAAGGCCTCTTCTGTGACATGTCTCCATGCAGTAATGTCTTACACATTGCTAAGTAAATTCAACATCACCACGCTTTCCTCCTGGATGGACTTTTTGTTTAGCATATATACATACATTCATTTACCATTCAGTTTATTGGATATTTTCCTACAGGAATAGTCAAGGATTATTCAATGTATCTTTTTCAGTGGGATAATGTAATAGGCAAGGAGGCAAAAACGTTAAGCGCCGAGTTCAGTAATGCCACATTATACAATGTCTCTCTCTAGTGGCCAAAGTCAGTAATTGCAGGTCAAAATGAAGATCCCATTCTTTATCATGTAAAAGTAAGTCTGATAAAACGCCATCGGGGTGTTATTACTCAAAAATGATGACAGAGATCAGAAATGGACAAAAGAGCAAATTAGTCAAACATCTGACACCGTATTAATGTAAGTAGTTACGAAAACAACAATCAGGGAATAGTAAAGTACCTTTCATGCACTTTTCCAAATCCACTGTCCTTTTACATAAATGATATAGTTTTGTAGGGATAATACCACAGAAAAATGGAGGAAAACGTACATCAAGACTGAAGTAACTTCAGTGCTGAAAGAATGTAAAGTTTCATAAAGGTGTGCATCAGGGTTTTCCTTTAGGATCATTTTTTTGTAATATTGAAATGGTAGTTTTTAAATTTTCAGCTACATAAAATGTCTGACATATAGATGACAGAAAAAATGTCTCACGCTATTAACTACTTGCATTCTAAAATGCTCAGCAGTCCTTAAAATCAGTTGTACTGTTCTGAAATGCATGTACTATAATTATTGTAGCACCACATCATAGCTAAAGTAAGAAGAAAACCACTTCGTATTGAGGAAGGATATTACAGAAATATGAACTTTTTGTGATAAATGACCTGCCATATGTGAAGAGGGTCTATGCAGTAGTTAGCATATTCTAAAAGTATGAGTATTTTATAATCAGTTTGGATGTGCCACTATCTTACCCCCAATCACTGTCCTCTATAGAAAATCAATATGGGACTATGGGTGCTGTTTCTATTTATGCACCTGCAGTGTTACCAGGTCCAGGGTGTTTGCCATTATCCCTATACTTGTGTGGCTGCACAGCTGATAATGTATTATACAACTCCTCCCCTAGAAACATACTTCTTTTCTGAGGTCTAATAACCTTCACTGTTCTCCCTTCTCACACCATAGCATTCCCCACAGAGTTTCAGCTTGAAATCCACTTAACTCTACTCACAAACTCCTCCTGAAATTCCCCATGTTATGCTATTTCTAATCCTAGAATATATACATGGGGGTTGGACACTGTATCACATGTACAGTATCCTGACAAACAGTAGGTCAATGTCAAATGGTTGACACAGGTAGAGGGATGACAGGTGTGCGATGTTGACAATCATTGAAATAGAGAATATTTCCCTTCCCAGGAGATTGTGTGATCTTGGAGTTAGTATATATATATATATATATATATATATATATATATATATATATATATATATATATATCTATATATTTAATAGCAGGGAGTGTGGAGGTTCAGTCCCCCCCCCCACATTGGGTGTACAGGGTGCTTGCCCCCCCCCACTTAGAAACACTTGTCATTGGTTTGCTGTGTTCTTGGATAATTCCCAGAACATGTGCAAAATGTATCCTGCTGAGTAAGTTTAAAATTTGCACATCGATCTGTATGGTGATGGGACACTGTACATTTGGTAGTGTTCTCTACCTATATATATATATATATATATATATATATATAAGCACATATATATTGATATATATATATATGTATATATGTGTGTGTGTGTGTGTGTGTGTGTGTGTGTGTGTGTGTGTGTGTGTGTATTTATTTACATTTGTCGGACGACACTAATGTCAACGTCCGCAGTGATTACAATTACACACATCAACACATTACTGTGCAAGCGCCGAGCATCGATCTTTGTCATGCAAAAATTGCCAAATAGAAGAAAACATTGTTTTTTGCAGGGGGAAAGGCCCCATGAAACACTGACACCCTCCTGCTAATTTTATATACATAATCACTCCAAAATCGCATAATTCTCAGGGGAAGCGCAAATTCACCAGCTCTTATATGTAAAGCCACGGAAAGAATTATCACAGAAATAATCAATAATGACATACTAAACCTCCAGACACTGGATCCAATCCAGCCTGAGTTCAACAAGGGCAGGTCATGCCTACTCAACCTGGTGGACTCCTTTGAGAAAGTCACCAATGCAATGCATGATGGCAAAATGGTTCACATTGACTACCTTGACCTGGCCAAGTCATTTGACACAATATCCCACTGAGACATTGCTAATAAACTCAAGAGGTTAGGTAGAAACCCATATGTCACCAACTGTACAGCCAACTGGCTCACAGACAAGACCCAGGAAGTTGAAATTGAGGAATCCACCTCTACAAAGACACCAGTCACAAGTAGAGTCCCTCAGGGATCAATGCTTAGACAACTCCTTTTTGGCATTTACTTCTTTGAAGTCAAGGCTAATGTCAATGCTCTCTGCCTGAGTAAATTGATTGCAAATTAGGAGCTGTCATTGAATCCCACACTGACACACACATTTTCTAGTAAGGGCTGACACAGACAAACAACTGGTGTCAGAGCCATGGACTAAAACTAAATGCCAAGAAATGCATAATAGTATCCTTCAGGAAGTCATTTACCCCTGGTAACTATCATATTGACATCACACACCCTTTACAGTTGACCCAGTAGTCAGGGACTTGGGGACACACATAGACAGTAATCTAGCCTTTGACCATCATGTGTCTACAGCAGTGAGGAACTCATTCTCTGTAACTTGTAAACAAAGGTATGGCATTTAGGTCCAAGGAAGTCATTGTTTCACTATACTCGGCATTCATCAACCCTATCATTGAGTACATGTCTCCCTTTTGTATGTACCTAACCAGGCATATTCAACAAATGTAATGTCCGCAGAAGATTCTCACTAAAAGAATACAAGGTGTAAGTAAAATGTCCTTTGTAGACTGGCTCAAGGCCCTATCCCTGTATTCTTCCTCCTACTGGCTTTTGAGGGAAGATCTATGCCTGGCATAGAGGCCATTGCCAGACCCCACTCTGATGGACCTCCTGCATATTAGCAATATAAACAGCACCAGAATTACCCATTCTAAAGACTTAAACCTTGTTTGAGATATAAGTTGGACCTGCTGGAGAGATAGTTATATATCCCAGAGACTACCCTTCTCTGGAACAGGCTCCCCATCCATGTGAAGCAGAGTTCCTCTCTAACCTAATTCAAGTGTAACTTGGAAAATTGGATGTGGAAAAGGAAATACATCTCTGATTTGGCACCTGTATCTCTAATGGATACTGGCAACCTGTAAATGGTTCATCTCTCAGGCCCATGCTTGCATTTATCAAGGGTATCAAAACTTGTCAGAGATTGGGATTCATGGCTAGGCTTAAAAAGGCCCATGTGGTCATTACTCTAGTAAACACTTATGAACATATGAGACTCTCTCAACTGCTACTTTTGTTGAAAGGAATTGACTATCTATTTAGTTGACCAAATTGTGTTGTATAAGCAGATGTCAATGCCAGCACTGTTCAACAAAAGCAGAGGAACGCATCTATATGTCTTTCATGAATTGAAGCAATATTTTATAACAGGTTGACATTTAGAAATACAGTGGCAGTTGCTATAGTAAGACAGCAAGAACATATTGCATTCCATTCTTTTGTTTTTTTTTCTCTGATCTGCACACACTATTTCTGTGATTATTATGACAAGGTCCCTTAGAAACATGTTGCTTATGCACAATATTTGAACCTCGGGCACACCAGGGGTAACCATAGCAGTTCACCATGGAGAGTATATGTTTTCATGGAAGAGATGATTTAGCTAACTGTCATCTGTTTTATTGGAAAATATTACATTCATGTAACAAAAATGCAATACTAGATGTTTACATTGTTATTTGACATTATACCTAGCAAACTGATTAGCAGCCAAATACAAAATGGTTTATACTTACTCAGATAAGAAGTAAAAAGCACCAACCAGAATAAATATACAAACTGCATATGTTGAATTATTCCAATCATAGTCATTAAATGTGAAGTGTATAGGGGCCCTTGGATTAAAGACTCCACTGTTATGTACATGGCTTTCTATATGGAAAACAGAAAAGTGTATATAGCATGTTATTGCTATGTATAACTTAGGTCCTATGAAGCTCTGAAAGGGCAAAAGTGCTCATCTCATATTTTACATAATAAACTGTGGTTTATCCAGGCAATAACCTGCTTGAATCCTATTTTTTACTTTTATCAATAGTGTATAATGAGCTTGGACGCGTGACAATAGCCTATTTTAATAATTTTTATGCCGATATCGAGTAATTGTTCCTGTACAACTTGTTTTCCCTTTACTGTATATGTGTGCATGTGCACGTGCGGAAGTGAGTGTGTGTGTGTGTGTG
>NC_056746.1:1353972811-1354140311 GCF_019279795.1 Protopterus annectens | reverse complement strand
TGGTGCAGTGGTGGAGTGGTAGCGTTGTTGCCTCACAGCAAGAGGTTCTCCGGTTTGATTCTTGGCTGGGGTGCCTTCTGTGTGGAATCTGCATGTCCTCCCTATGTTTGTGTGGGTTTCCTCCGGGTGTTTCAGTTTCCTTCCACATTACAAAGACATGCATCTGGAGCATTTCTCCCCGGGCCTCTGCTGAAAATTGGCTTCATTCCAAGTTGGACTTTCCCAGTTAGAAATGTTAAATAAAATAAAAAATAAAAATAAAATAAATAAACAGTGTCATAGAGATACTCTGCTTCATATGAATTGGCAGCCTATTCCAAAGACGCAGCAGTCTCTGGGAGGCAAATCTGTCCCTCCAGCACATCCTATTCAAGTCGCAGGCCATATTTAGGGCCCTGGAATAAGTAACTCAAGTCCAATTTGGTTTATGGATGTGCAGCAAATTCATTAGATATGGGTCGGAGATTGGTCTGTAAGCCAGGCATAAGTCCCCCTAAGAAGTCTATATGGTACTGAGTATAGTGAAGGGGACTTTAGTCAGTCTGTGTAAGGCACGTGCTGGAGTCCCTTGATCTTCTTAGTTACAAATCTCTGAGGTCCCTCCAGTTGCTGCAGGTGCTTTGCATGGCACACTCCAAAAGGGGCGTTATACTCAATTATGGGCCTGATTAGTGACAAGTATAGAGGAGTTCCTTTGCTAATCAAGTGTGTGCTACATAAAAAGTCTTCCTTACTACAGTAGGCTTATTAGTCAAAGTTAAGGTCACAGTCTACCTGTGATCTCAGATCTCTTACCACTTTGTAGGTACACAGGGTATTGTTGTTAATTTGAAAGTCTGAAGGGACATTGTTTTTCCCAAAGGGAATGATGATCCATTTCTTTGCATTTAGTTTGAGACCATGACTAATACACCAGTTGTCGGTATTTGTAAGACCCTCCTGAAGTATACTGACAGCATTTGAGGGGTCTGTGTAAGACCCTCCTGCAATATACTGAGGTCATTTTGGGATTCAGTAATTACACCAGTCATCCACAAACTTTGTCAGACACAGCCCCTTAGTTTTGGCTTGAACTTCTGAAAAGGATATACCAAATAATGCCCAGCACTAACCCTTGTAGCACTCCACTGGTGACAGGTCTGCTGGTCAATGTGGTGTCACCCAATTTGATAGTGTGTGACCAGTTTGTGAGCCATGTGGCAGCCCAGCTTACAAAAGAGGAGGTTAGATTCAGTTTGCTAAGTTTATTGGTAATGTCTTGAGTGTTGGATTGTGTCAAAAACCTTTGCCAAGTTGAGGTATGCTGTGTGCACAGATATGCCCTCATCAATGGCCCTGGTCACATTTTCTAAGAAATCCACCAGGTTTAACAAGCAGGATCTACCCTTGATGAAGCCAAATCTGGTCGGGTCCAGGATTTGAAGGTTGCATATGTCTTTATTTATGAAGTTGATGATAATACGTTCCATAGCTTTACAAATAAAGCTGGTCAGACTTATGGGTCTGTAGTTCCCTGGGTCTGTTGGTAAGCCACCTTTGTGGAAGGGAATAACTGTTTCTGTTCTCTATTCCACAAGAACAAAGCCAGTGGTTAGGCTGTGATTAAACAGGGTACTTAATGGTGATGCAAGTTCATGTTTTAGTTTGTTTAGAAGACAGCCTGGGATGTTGCCTGGTCCCATAGAGGCTATATTTTTTTGCCTTAGACAAGGCTTTAATGACGTGCTCTTTGGATATGTAGGGTGGGGGGAAGCTGTGGGCAAGGTCTGTGATAAGTTTGGAGGGGATAAGGCAGTGAAATTTTCACCAAATCTGTCCACTAGCAGGTTTGCTATCTCTGTGGAATCAATGTATATGATAACATTAGTCACTTACTCTGCACATGCCTGGGTCCTACATTTTGGGCTACCTACGTAGCTGTAAAAGGCCTTATGATTATCATTGGCTATGATTGCTAAGTTTTTCTCAAAGTTACCCTTAGAGAATATGATGTGTTGTCTTATTTGCCTGTTGAAGCTGAGGAGGGTACTTTTCCATTGTTGGGGCTTTGCCTTAGTTTTCACAGACAGCAACCTTTTGCATTTTCTTTGTAAGTATGAAAGAACAGACTGGTGGCTTCATCACATTTTCTCCAAAGTGAACACGGACTTCACTGCAACATCACATAATGCAGTGCATTTCCCGCTGCAGCGTTTCATAGAACGTAACAGCACGTGTGCCTGAACGTTGGCTTCGGCAGTTGTTTATGCGTTTATAATTCACTAATGTGAATTGTTTGTATATGCTTTCCATATTCAGCTGGATAATACATTCATGTTTAAATTAATTGGCAGATGATCTTTAATGGGAGTTGATGGGAGTACAGCGTCTGCTACACATGATCATAGTGACTTCCATTGTAGTGCTTTGGAAAAACGAAGTTTAGTGTACATTCGTTGTTGTGCACCACAGAGTGCTGACAGTAGCTGTTCTATTGCTCTTTGTTGAGTGATTCTTCCTGCAGGAGTATTTTGCAAAACAGCCTAAGACAACATTTCTTTGTACATCTACATTGCCATCCTAGCAGTAACGTAATAGAGGCAGTGAACAGTGTTTTAAATTCCAAATAGATTTAGATTAGGTGGATTAAACAAAAAAATATCTAAGTGGCAGATTAAGTTGAATGTCTATGTTTGAGTTTGAGTTAGGTTCCTTTCTTAAAAACTAACCTTATAGATGTAATTAATGAATGAGAGGTTTTATTACTAGGTCATCTGAAAGAGTGCCAAAACATCAACAGATTCAAACATTTCTTCAAATATATGATTGTTAGTTTGAACTTGAATAAACATTTTTTGAATGTTGGATGGCCCTGAAACAATACTAGAGCATTACTAAATAGTTAACAGTATATGGTCAAAATGATTATAGATCAAAAATATTCATGTGGAAGTAAACTTTGAAATACAGCATTTTGGTTTGGATAGAAAATTACATTGCTTTTACAAACATTTGAAGGTGGTTTTACACGTTACAAAGGAAAATAAAATGGTAACAGAGAAGCAACATACAGCATTTTGCTCTTAATTAAAAATTAAATTAAAGTCAGTTATGTTGCTTTCACAAGAGCCTTCAGAAGTGGTAGGTAGAAGCTGAAACAAATTTTATCAAAGCTGATATGAAATATTCTTGTTCTGCATTTTATGATAAAAGGAAAGCAACATAAGACATTTTAAAAGCATGTCAGTCTAACCTTTTCTGTTTGTGCATTTTTACCAAGCTTAGTTGAAACATTAATTCTTATTATGCAGTGTATAATAGCTGTGATACAAAATATAAAATGATCACAGAGATACAACATACATCACTGCTGTTGCTAAAAAATTGCACTACTTTCCAAGAACTATCAAATGTGATATGAGACAGTTGCAAGTGATTTTTCCCAATCTTAGTCAATGCATTTCTTGGTCTACACTTTGTGATCATGGAGATACATGCACTTCACTTAACAATGACTTCTGGGTAGCAGCACAAAGCATGTCAACCTAACTGCCTATTTTACCATTTTAGTACCTTTTAGTCTGAGACATTCTTGCTTTGTAGTTTACAGCTGTGGGGAACAACATACAATGGAAGAAGCAGACTGCTGCTTTCACAAGCACTTAGAAGTGTTAGCAGACCATTGAAACAGATATATATGATTCAAAGAAAAATGATTATAGGGATTCAATATTCATCATTTCGCTCATGATAAAAAGTCAAGTTACATAGCTTGCACAAGTGCACTTATAGGTGCTGGCCAATAACTGTAGCTGATTCTACTTAAAATGAGCTGAAACATTCAAGCCTTCCTACTGACAATCACGAGGAAGCAATATTCAGCATTTAACATGATTGCATTGAAAGAATATGCATTACTTTGCCCTTGATTTAAAAAAAAGTCATATTGGCCTCAAAAGTGGTTTCACAAACACTGGCAAATGACTGAAAGAAAGTTCACAGAAAGTTGGCTTCAATTTGCATCTGATTTACAGTGGTATAGAGAGCAACAGACTGTGAGAGCTCCTTTTATGGTAATTGTTTTGCCTTGGGAACATTTTTCACCATTGGATGAAGGGGTCTACCATGATGGCTGGTTTTAAGGGATCCCTGAAAGTATTTCTTTATTGCAACATGATTTTATATGATTCACTTTATAGGTTATTTATTTGCAGGCTGTGTAGACATTTTTGCAAATATTCATATGTTTGCACATCTTTTTTATGTGTAATGATGCTTTGAAGAATTTAAATTTAAATTCATCGACAAACTAGGTTAAGTCCACAAACCAATGTAACCAAAGAATCCCAAGATGAAAAAGCCTGCTCACAAGTAACCTTAACGCAATTTATTTTGTACAGGTAAGAAAACAGCGTTTTCGCCACTCACACTAGGTAGCTTCTTCAGAGGTAAAAAAGGGCGCGAAAACAGCGCTCTTTAAATACTTCAGCTCATTACAGATAATTACAAATAAAACACATCATCCTCTTATTTTTATGTTACATACATCACTACAATCAAGATGATTGTGATTATAAACCAAGTGGATACGTAAACACAATGTAAATATAGCAATAGATCACTTCAATACAATCAAATGCAATAAATAGAAAATGCAACTCCACGTATATACAACGTATAAAGTCACAAATAAATTCACATGCAACAATACCCTTATACAAGTAAGGGCAGGGGAATGCGAGTACACTCACACTATTATCTATTAAATTCACCCTGCTTTCAAGTTTAATAGACTACCTACAAGCAGTGGGTTATAAACCTGACAGCCCTAAAAGTATGCAACAGCCTAAAAGGACTATTTAGGTTATTATTAAAAAAAGGAAAGGTAGATTAGTATACTACACCCGCTTTTTGGATGACATTTTCATCCTTTTTAGGGGTGATTCTGCCTTAGCACACTCTTTTGTCAACTATTTGAATTCTACAACAGCCTTTCTTAGATTTACTTATCATTTTGATGTTGAAGGGACGAACTACCTGGATGTAAAATTATCTAGGGTAGGAACATCGGGCTCTTTAAAATCTGTCATTTTTAGAAAGGACACGTATGTGAATTCTCTTCTTCACTACACTAGTTCGCATCCATTTAAGCATAAAAAAGCTATAGTAAAAGGACAACTAGTGAGGGCGGTGAGGATGTGTAGTGAATTGGCTGACTTCACACTTGAGTGTGATTTGTTGAGAGATCTCTTCACCAACCGTGGTTACCCACAGTGTTTGGTTGATGATATTATGGACGAAGTGAAGAACAAAAGAACTTGTGGGTTTTACAAACTGCTCCTTTCCCCCTTGCCTGCTTTGTCCACTGATATTGAGCAAAGTTTGACCCCTGTTGAAAATGCTAACTTATTCGACTCCACCACGTCTCCAGTACCTGTTTCTTTAAATGAGTACCCATGTAGTTTCATTTCTACCTTTAGTATGAATTCGTATGCCATACAAAATATTTTGTATAAGAATTGTTTTTTTGTGTCGAGTAACACGCTGATCAGTAACAAATTGGGTGAGAAACCGGTTGTGGTCTTTAGGAGAGGGAGAAACATCAAGGACTTGTTACAAAGCAGTTCTCTTGTTGAGCATTGCGTTAGATCTAAGGGGTCGTTTGCTTGTGGTGCTTGCAATTTTTGTACATATATAAAAACTGACAGTACTTTTTGTATAGCAGGAAGGAAATATATGATAGGCCATAGAATAAAGTGCGATACTAAATCGATTATTTATATTGCACTTTGCACTTGCTGTCCTGTCTTCTACGTCAGTAAGATGGATAGAAGATTTAAGGATAGGATTTACCAGCACTTGTATGCTATTAAAAATAAGAAGAGCGAAAATGCATTGGCCAAACATATTGGTTCCTTCCCAGGACATGCCTTTGTTTTTATGGGAATTGACCATCTTCCACCCCCTCTTAGAGGAGGTCCTACTGCCATTGTATTAGAAACTCGAGAGCTTTTACGGCAACTCAAACTGGACGCATTTAATGCGCCAGGTTTGAATGAAAACTGCAATATAGCTCCCTACCTAAAGCTAAAATCGTATATGAGATGAGTTTAAGCTTGCTCTTATGTTTATTTTTGCTTTTGATTTGATTTTGCTATTTTAATTTAGTCGTGTGATGAGACACGACTTTTTTTAGATATGCTTGTGAATTATATTTAAGTGTAGTAAATGTAGGGTAGTTTATGTTTGGTTATAAACCTTTTTTTTATGATTTATAATTTTTTAATAATAACCTAAATAGTCCTTTTAGGCTGTTGCATACTTTTAGGGCTGTCAGGTTTATAGCCCACTGCTTGTAGGTAGTCTATTAAACTTGAAAGCAGGGTGAATTTAATAGATAATAGTGTGAGTGTACTCGCATTCCCCTGCCCTTACTTGTATAAGGGTATTTTTGCATGTGAATTTATTTGTGACTTTATACGTTGTATATACGTGGAGTTGCATTTTCTATTTATTGCATTTGATTGTATTGAAGTGATCTATTGCTATATTTACATTGTGTTTACGTATCCACTTGGTTTATAATCACAATCATCTTGATTGTAGTGATGTATGTAACATAAAAATAAGAGGATGATGTGTTTTATTTGTAATTATCTGTAATGAGTTGAAGTATTTAAAGAGCGCTGTTTTCGCGCTCTTTTTTACCTCTGAAGAAGCTACCTAGTGTGAGTGGCGAAAACGCTGTTTTCTTACCTGTACAAAATAAATTGCGTTAAGGTTACTTGTGAGCAGGCTTTTTCATCTTGGGATTCTTTGGTTACATAAATTTAAATTCATGGTAACTTCGAGGAACACATGCCTTGTCCTGAATTATGTCTGTGAATAATAGAGCGCAATTTTTTTTCTTTTTTTTTTTTTTTTTTTTGAGGCTGGTACTAGAAATGTATGTTCCTGCCTGGCTCCAGAATAAATCAACATACTAAAAAGCACGCACAGCAAGCCAAAAAAAAAACCACTGGTTTGCTAAATAGGATAAGACATATATTTATTTACAATTAAAGTTTTATTTTATTTTATTTATCATTATTTCTTTGACTTATTTGATAGTTATTTAGATCGTGACACATTAGTTGAGATGGTGGGATTTTTTTTTTAGCCATGAACTGATACAATGAATCATTAAAGTTTTATTTTATTTTATTCATCATTATTTCTTTGACTTATTTGATAGTTATTTAGATAGTGGCACATTAGTTGAGATAGTGGGGTTTGGTTTTTAGCCATGAACTGATATAATGAATCATTCAAGTTTTATTTTATGTTATTTATCATTATTTCTTTGACTTATTTGATAGTTATTTAGATAGTGGCACATTAGTTGAGATGGTGGGATTTGGTTTTTAGCCATGAACTGATACAATGAATCATTAAAGTTTTATTTTATTTTATTTATCATTATTTCTTTGACTCGTTTTATAGTTATTTAGATAGTGGCACATTAGTTGAGATGGTGGGATTTGGTTTTTAGCCATGAACTGATACAATGAATCCATTGCCCCTCACTCATGACAGGCTTTACCTTATATGGCATACAGTATCATGGTTCTGTATTCCTCTTTTACATATTCAGTTAGAATCCATTCTCCATGGATGTTCCTCTCTGGCATTAGCCATGCAGTTAAATCTAAAAATCAATTCCAATCATCATGAGTAAGGCATATTTTCTAAGAATATTTTATTCACAACTGAAATCATTTTAAATGTCAAGATTGTTACTGTGATATTGCAACCTTGTTCCTGCTTTTGTGATTATTTTATGTAATACTTTTGTCAGGATGGTTTAAGAAACTGACAGCAATTGTTTTGTTACTCTTGTGACTTGTTCTTTGTTATTCTAATTTATAGTCTCCTTGTAACTGGTTGTGACTGAAAAAAGGTCTTTAAATTCTAACTCACCTTCCTGCAAATCAACAAACAAATGCAACATTAAATGTGCTAAACAGCCCATCACATTTAATGTATTTGTTTTAACTTAGTTTTGTTTTTGTACAGTTTGGGGTTAGTGGTAGAAGTACTGCATTGATGGAATGCTTAATGCTTTTACATTTTATTGCTCTGTAGATTTATTTACACACACACACACACACACACACACACACACACACACACACACACACACATGGATGCATGCTCGCATACACAACACACGCGCGCGCACACACACACACACACACACACACACACACACACACACACACACACACACACACAGACCCCTGCAGACACATGCACAGACATTTTTATTTGGTGTAACAGTAACTTTCTGAGTAAATTCTGCTCATGATCTTCTGGTCAAATAAAGATTAATATTTATTTATATATCTATTTACTTATGCATGTATGTCTGAATGTCTTTGTTATTTTGAGAAGACCACTGATCATGATATAACATTTTCAGGCTCAGCCTAGTTGAAGAGAATATATAGATATGGATGCAGTTTACAAGACTAAAAAATAACATACATTATATATCTCATAGAACAGAAAATTAGTATTAAACCATGTTCTGCAAAGTACATCACCGGTCAACATTTTAGCATAATAAAATCTGTATGATAGGCATCATAAGATCAAAAAGAAAACATATATTACAGTGGAGATCCACATACAGCATATAACTATAACAAATTGAAATTCTTTTTTTTTTTAATAAAAGCTTTTTATTAGAATTTTTAACAGAAAAAAGAAAAAAATTAACAAAGTTCTAACTGCATACAAAGCACAACATGAATAGCATCTCTCTCTCTCTCTCTCTCTATATATATATATATATATATATATATATATATATATATATATATATATGGGTTCACTTCAGTTCACTGAACTTTCAATTCACTGACTTTCATTTCACTGACACCATTTCACTGAAATTCATTTCACTGAAAGTTCATTTCACTGAAAGTTCATTTCACTGACAACTATTATTAGCAATAAAATGGAATAGTCCCCCTTCCCCACTGTAGTGCGACCCTGGAGTTAGAATATATAGTTGGGGGGGTGGGCGCAGCCCCCACTTCATTTCATATGATATTCTTACGTTTTGATATAATATTGCTTAGTAAAAGAAA
The DNA here is from genome assembly GCF_019279795.1 of Protopterus annectens. Lineage (NCBI taxonomy): Eukaryota > Metazoa > Chordata > Ceratodontiformes > Protopteridae > Protopterus > Protopterus annectens. The sequence goes on along the minus strand of NC_056746.1, from coordinate 1,354,131,198 downwards.
AGTAAGTGGGGGGCTGCGCCCCCCACACCCCTGATGTGGGGGGCTCTGCCCCCACACCCCCCTAACTATATATTCTAACTCCAGGGTCGCACTACAGTGGGGAAGGGGGCATATTCCATTTACTTTGTAATAATACTTGTCAGTGAAATGAACTTTCAGTGAAATGAACTTTCAGTGAAATGAATTTCAGTGAAATGGTGTCAGTGAAATGAAAGTCAGTGAAGTGAAAGTTCAGTGAACTGAAGTGAACCCATATATATATATATATATATATATATATATATATATATATATATATATATATATATATACACATATACATATATATAAGTGATTCAGTATTTTTCAAGCAGATCTCCAACTTTAAGCTAAGATTCATAAGAATGTGTAATATTTGATGTTCTCATCTTTATAGTTAATTCATTCTTACAAACTGTTTTCGCTAAATTAATGAACTCAGCAAATGATACTGTAGTTTTATTTTTCCAATTTTCAGTAATTTCTTTTCTAGCTGTAGCTAGAATAGACCAAAGAACAGGCACTTGAATCTCAGGTAACAGAAATTCTAAAGCATCTCACCTGAATAACTTAGAAATGATGTCTGTCTATATCTGTACGACAGTAAAAAGTGATATCATAGTGATGTTAGAGTTTTGCATTTTACAGAGATAAGCTTTCATTTGTCAAAAATATAACTGCAGAAAGGAATAAAATGCCTTTAACTTTAGTTTTGTTTATTCTTTTGAAAAATGTATTCCCTTACGTAAGGGACTAGAATTTGTATATTTTTGCACAAGTTTTAGATATAAACTGAGCATATTCCTCTGTGTTTACAGCTACTTTTTACACCATGTCAATAATTGGACCTGCTGCTGGGTATCTACTAGGAGGTTTCTTTCTGACTATATTTACAGAAATTGGACAGAAGTAAGTTCCGCACTGGATGTTTAAGCATGAATCAGTAACCATGTGCCATGTGTGAATGAATAAAATATTTTCTTCCATTATTGTATATGTTTCATGTCACTACAAATCTGATTTTATCATCTTGTAGGATGTCAATGGCCACATTACTGGTTCTTGGAACATTTTCCTTTACTGTTACCTGAAACGTTCCAGAACATCCTAATAGGGATGGTATAATATAGTTTGTAGACAAAGCGCAACATCTGGCTATAATCTGTTTATTTAAATTGTAAAGAGTGGGTAAGTAAAGAAAACAAGAGAGTGATGCAGTTGCTTGTGATGATTAAATGCAAGGATTAAAATAGACTATGGCAGTGTGGTACCTGTAAACAGTGGAAACGTACATATCATAAGCAAAATAAGGTATTTGCTACGACTTCATTGTTTTAGAACTTTCTCAAAGATGGAAAAGAAAAGAAAACAGAAGTATAAATATATGCATTATAAGGGAAACTGTTTGGCAGTACAAAATTAAACTGAAAAATATGGTGACAGTATAATGCAGAATGTTGTTTCCACGAATTCGAGGATGGCTTTGACAGGTAATCACAACTCTAATGTAAAAGTACAACTGCAAAAGTGCATATGTGCTATTGCAATGCCTTGATAACTAGAAAAAATATACCATGTTGTTAAAAGTGGCATATAAGGAAAGTATTAGGCCGCCTATTCTACTTGACTGTTGCAGCTAGATGAAACCTATGTGTATTCACTTTTTTTATTTGTTACCCAGATAAGCCTACTGGACACATGCTGTTTTCCTTGAGCAACCACTATCTGGTTAAACAAATTGCTCAGATTCACACATTAGGCAAATAATAGCTCAGAAATCCAAACCATGGACTACAAGAAGTAGCTTGCAAACCGCTCATAGCCTAAACCATGTGTTAACTAGCTCCTGAGAATGGAGCGGTATCCCATATATCCCAGAGTTTGATTTGTATTTCTTACTGCATTTTAACAATGAGCCTGATTGTAAGAGACCCTTAGTCCTTTTCCTGACACCTGTTGTAGGTTCTGCTCCTTATTTTCCAGTATAGCTCTAGGGATTTCCTTCAGAAGATCGCATTACCACTACATCGAAATTCAAATAATTGAGATGAGAAGACTGGAAGTCCACATCACAAGTGTTTATAATCTCAAAACTTGTAACATCAAAGAAGCTATTGCACATTTCAGGCAGCACTCTTCTGAATGGAGATCACCCTGCAGTCATAAGAACGGCTTCTCCATTTAAACACAGCATGTAAAGCAACAATGTAGCTTTTTCAATACTTTTGCAGGGAGGCAAGTCCTCATGCACCCCCACACCACTGCAAACTATATATACTAACTCTGAGATCACACCGCAGTGCAGAAAAGGGTACGTTTCCCGATCATCACTATACTGCAATCTGCATTCAAAAGCATTCTAGCATCTCTATCAAACAGTTTGCTACAGTTTAAAAGAAGATTTTTTTAAATTTATTTTATTTTTTTATTTTAATAAAATATGTTGAAGGAGGCTTGAAGTGGAGCCCAGAAATGGGACCTGAATGGTTGAGACAGGAAGAGGGGGGAGTGCCACCTGACCACCTGGTTGGTGTGCCAGTGGAAATAACATCCTTTTTGTTTGTTTATTTTCTACTCTTCAATCTTACTGGCTAACTGTAATAAGCTGTATATTGAAGATGGTGTCTTGGTATGGTTTGCAGAGAGGTTCAATAGGTTGGTCTATTGTATTTCATCATACAGTTGACTTATGCATCTTTATTGACTTAGTTATGAACCTGTGCTGTTTGTCATTTGTACAAATCGTGTTAATAATCCAGTTTCTGACCCTGTCCTATCAGCCTGTTTCACTATTTTGGAATGGGATAGTATCACATAAACAGTGCGGGTTCTACAGCATTTTGGCATAATGAAGCTGGAAATACTTACTTCACATACAGGTCAATTTTCATGGAGAGTTACTGGAATATTAAAATCTTTAATTTTGTTCCACATTACAGGACGCATCTTACTCCTGACAACCCACTCTGGGTCGGTGCCTGGTGGATTGGATTTCTCGGCACCTCAGCTGCAGCATTCCTCACATCTATCCCCATACTTGGTTATCCTCGGAAACTTCCAGGTTGGTATATGAAGAATCTTTTGTGTGATAACTAACTTGCTCTGTAGTACCGGGCATTCTCCACTAAAATATGATCAACATAAACTGCACCAATTTCAAACTTACTTGGCCAGTTCCTTTTGCATTCATTCTACACTAAGTATCTCCGGGAAACTGTATTTAAACTGTAGGAAAGTCAAGAGCTTTATCTCTAAATGACATGCTAGAAACACATTTTTATCATAGATCTTTGGAGACAGTTGTAATTGGGCTCAGGGTTCCAGCCATCCCTTGCTATAGTCTGTTCTAGTCACATCTAATTACTGTATCAGCTCTATAAACAGCTGACACCATTACACAGTAGGGCCATGGAATCAGATTGCCAAAGTTTTCTACTGTATGACATAATCAGTGCAGATGTACTCACATACCCACAATTTAGTGTGACCAAACCACGTAAGGCATGTCTTTGGGATGGGAGGTGGACTACCCACAGAAACCCCATTTGACACAGGAAGAACATGCAGAATCTACCCAGAATGTACCCAGCCAAGAACAGAACCCCAGAATCTCTTGCTGTGAGGCGAAAATGCTGCTCAGTCTGTCACTGTGCTGATCTGCTCTCAGGATTACCTAACTAAGAATTAAAAAAGGGGGAAAAGGGGTTTACATCACATTAAATAATCACATTAAAAGTGAATTATACTTATAAAGAGTAACAGATTAGGAAGACAAAAGAGGCATTGTTAGCTAGTATGTTTCCAAATGCTCTGTGTTTTACTGAGAGAGATAACATAATTGTTCCTTTTCGTAAACATGATGATGCAACAAATTTAGTAAATTATAGGCTAAATAAGTCAAACCACTTTGGCTAAATTTAAACGTGTTATTCTTACAAGACTGGTCTTGAGTACATTTTGATATACTGCTGTTTGCTGAAGTACTTTGAGAGGACCCTTCTATTAAGTTAGTAAGTAAGACTGCCTGTGGATGGCAAAGTCCTCTAAACATTTACTTAATGTCTTTCATTATCTTGGAGTTCTGCATATCAATAATAGCTGTGAGCACTCAGCTGAGTTTATTACATGTTTGTCCATATGGTTTCACTAAACCAGAAATGCTTTTATAGCACAGAATATGGTGAAACATGACCTTAAATACTGAATTGGCAGTGCAGTTATAAAACATTAGCATTGTAAACAGACATTAAGCAATTTACAGACTGAAGACAATAAGGCAGTTTTAAGACATTAAAAGCAGACTGGATAAAGTCAGAGTAAGGTACAGGGATGCACTGGAAGATTTTAGGTTTATTTGTATAAAGTCATTTATTAGGTAGCAAACGTCTTCAGCAGAAGTACTTAGTGTATGTCACTTTTCAGGGCATCTTATAACTAGGAGAAGTGGTCAGGGACTGCTTCTTACATGGACAAGTTTCCAAATTGATGTGACAGTGACAGCAGTGGTGTACTGAAGCAGTACACGGCATGCCACATACATTGCTTCAACGGAATTACATGGTAGGGCATTATCACAGTAACCTCCACTGTAGGACCATGGCACACATATGGGGAAGGGACAGTGGCACACTAATGTCAGTGGACAGTATAAAGTGTTCAGTGTGTTGCAAACCCTCAGGGACACAACTTTTTACTCTGCAGAAAGGGTGCCTGGTATACACCAAGTAAGGCCTCAATCACAGACAATGGCAATCTGGCTTAATGCAAAGTAAAGCAGTGGTACTTCTGTAGTCTCCCCTGTGCTACAACACACATCTTGGGCTGCACTCCTTAACTACAAATGTTCTGCAGGGCATCATAGGAACCTGCACTCTAGGACCTACAGAATTGTCCAGGGTCCAGTTACTTCAGCACACTAAATAGTGGTTTGTTTCTGAAGGAATTATTACCAGACCTGCCTCTGTTTGACATACATTGCTTCAAGAAAACTTCCTATGATGTGACATCCTGAGTCTGTGTTTTCCCAAAATGTTTGAACAAATATTGTTATACACCAGAAAGATTCCAGAAGATATTTTCAGAGGTAAGCAGGGATTGTTGGAAATGTAACCATGGACCAACTGCAGAACCTAGTAAAGAAATGATCTTGTACAACTTGGTTTATCCAGAAAGGTAACTTTTACTTAAGCTGGTTAGGACAATTAATGGTGTGTGAGAATGTTAAAAGCATTAGCATAATAATACTATTATTTATAGTGACAAAAATAATTACAAAAACATGGAAAAATCAGAAGCCTATGACAGAGGAAGTGGTAAATAAATTGAAAGTGGCACTTGGCCACAGGCCAAGGTAAATTACATAAGAAAAAGTGGTAAAGCTTGGAAAAGGGGATAGGAAAGTAGGGCAGCATTGTGATGAGCCCAGCAGCATAAGGACATAATACAGTAATGAAGGGCACCAACACTACTTTTCTTCAATAAGTATTCAGGGCAAAGAACAGGAACTACAAATAGGGCAAAAGTCCTAATATGTGTAAGAATGTGTGTGGAAAAAAAATACTTTTAATATTGTAATCCCTGTGACTGGTTTGGACATGTTGGATAACTAACTTAGAATAAAAATTTTGAAGCACTGGTATAAACTAAATATACAGGGACAACAATCGGGGTAAAAAATGTGTATTATGCATGTGAAATGCACATAATATATAAAATATATGATGAATAAAGCAGCTATTGTTTAACAAAAAAGTGTTAAGAGAGACATTCACACATTATTACGATTTACAGCTTCACAGCAGCACTTTAATAAAGTATGTGTGAAATCAGTTACAGTGTTTCCTAATACTCAGCTTCATCATCCTTCTCAGATTTAGGCCAACTCTTACAGTCTGCAAGAGTCAGACCACTCTATAATATATGAAGACAAAATAAATCAAGTATTATTACTCTAACAGTACCGCTTTGATTAATATAATGCCCTCTGTCTCTCCCATTTCCCAACAGAACATCTGTTCCTTTACAGGTGTGCTCCTTATTTGAGAAGACAACCCACAGAGATGTCAGGTCATTTCACATGGACTGTTAAGTCACATGGACTGTTAAGTCACATGGACTGTTAAGTCACATGGACTGTTAAGTCCATTATTTCCTGTCTGACATCTCACTATAGTGCTTAAATACTTTTCCTAGCCACTGCTGCACCAGCAGAGATAAATCATGTGCCAGATAGTTCCAGTAGTTTCTCTTAGCAGAATCGAATACTTGACAATTGTTCACGCAAAGTGCCTGTGGTGAGAAGCTAAGGCATTGACCAGAAACTGAACTGCTTTGTGATAACATGATGTTTGTCACGCCATACTCTATCCCATAGCTATAATTTTTGGTAAGGAGATAAAGACTTCATCAGAGAGCTGTGTTTTACTGTAATGGAAAAATGTACTATCCGGGTGCCATTTTAACTTAATGCAATTCATCTACTCACAGGTTAACGGACGTATCTGTCAGTGATCATCTGTTTAAAATGGCAGAGCATTATACTGAGGTTCATTTAAAACATGAATACAAGGTAATTAGGAGGTCACTGAATAAAGTCATTGTGCACTATTAAAACATTGTTTGACCGTTTGTTTCTTTGGTTGCTTATTTACTTATTATAGCAGTGTTTTGGGGCAAGTCTAGACATCACTGTGATTATGTGGGGAACCAAAGCAGATCAACTAACAAAGCAATCCTTTGCTACTGTTGGGTACAGTAATCTAGAACAATTCATGCATAAGTCTGGAATTGTTATAAGACATCTGCCCATAAATGTGGCAGTTACATGGAGGAATCTAGCACGAGAACTCTCACTATTAATGAGGTGATTGCCACTAATATCTGTTCTGTAGGGGTATAATACGGGGTTCAATGACTTTACCACCTGTCAGATATACATGTTTTGAGGGAATAAATAATCACTCTTGCTTATGAGATTATCTATGTTAATTCACTGATCTAAACCTCTCTTATAGTGAGTGAGTAAAACCTCTTTCAGACAGCTATATTACTCTTATTTGCAGAGTATATTGACAAAGTGCTACATTTTACAACCACTTATGTCTCTGCTGATATGAAGTGGCTTTCTGACAGCTGTGGTCATCTGTGATCGTAGGACATAGTTGTCAGAAATTGTTTCAACTCTTGTTTGTATAGTGAGAGGATAAATTATTATTCAGTGGTGTGGAACTCTGTAATGGATAGTGTAGGTCAACGTCAAGGTGAAGGGGGGCAACTACAATGGATCATATATATCAGCATCAAGGGGAAGGAGAGTAACTACAGTGGTTGGCAGTCCCATAAAGCTACACTGAGATTACTCAACTGGACTCTATAGAGACAGAAAAGCATTTAATGCAATGAGGGAATAATTCAAAAAGCTGATCATGAGTGTCACCTTAACATATCCAGACATGCAGACTATATTATAGAAAGGGGGGAAGGGGACTGTAATAAGCTCAGAGGAAACCCAAGAGTTCCTGCAAAAAGATGTTTCACTGCACAGGAACAAAGGAACTGGTTCCATTGGAACTTCTGGAGCATTTCTCCCCGGGCCTTCGCTGAAAACAGGCTCTGTGGAACCTAGTTGGACTTTCCCAGTCAACAAATGTTGAAATAAAAATTAAAAAAAATAAATAAAAAGCAGAGCTATTAGGAATAGTAGGGAAAGGAGATGACATAACACAAAGAACCCCAAGACACAAAGATAAGGAATATTATCTCTTTACAGCCGGGTAACACCTGTAGGTGCTTTGGCAGTTAAATCCTATTGACGCCTGTGGGCATCAAATGTTGCTTGTTCATATTGGCATCAAGAATGTTAAAACCATATTGTATACAAAGTATTAAAATGTTGCATCTTAAAGCTTTCATAGTGGCAAACACAACTGTATTGATAGCTAAACTCTGTCTAGTACAGCTAAAGAGATATTAATTGCTGTTCATATAACATTTATTTATATTGCCATAAATCTGATGCTTTTCTAAGTATCATAACAACTATGTAGCTCAGGCAGAACTGCTTAACCTCCAATAAAAGCTCTCAAATGGATCAACAAAATGGTACTAACATCATGTGAGTAACTTGACTGGTTGCTGAGATATTGTAAGTTATTTACAAAATTTTACAAATTTAATAGTAGGCATGTTTGCCATAACTTATAAAATCCAGTTTAATACCCAGAACCTAAAAATGCTACTACTATACCAGTAGTTTGTGCCGATGAGTTTGCCATTTACACTTCCTTAGTAACACCTATGGTTCTAGAGATATGAACATTTGTTTGAAGTGTGAAGACATAATTTTATTCTTTCAAAAGGCTTAGGCTCCGCCCATTGGAAGTTACAATGCAAAATTCCCGAGCTCCATTGGAGGGGATGAGTTATTCAGGCAAAAGAGACAAAATAGTTGTGCACAGGGCTAAGAAATGTCCAATAATAAAGGGCATATGAATGGATAAATTCTGCTGCAGTTAGGCATTTACTTATTTAAGGCCAATATGACACTGCATGTCATGTAAAGGTATGTGATATCTAATATAACCAGAGAAAAATGGAAGAGCTGGTGTCATATGCACTGTACAATTTTAGTTTTAAATGGTAACATATCCAGCAGGGAACTAGAAACATAAAAATGAAAGGAAAGGACCAAGACAAACAGAAAATAGAACACATAGTTAACAAGTGAGGGAATGTAAAGGAACCACATGAAAAAAACAAGAGATGGCTGAAGCTGCAGAATAGAAAGGGAGCAACTAGAACAACCAGGGAAAGAGTCTGAAGATGAGAGAATAACAATACCTGACGGGACCACCAGAACAGAAGATAAGCAGAAGGGGAGGGGGAATAAAGAGTTAGACATGAGACAACTACTGTTGGAGAACAGAAATGAAACAGGCAGAACAAAGGATGTAGGACATGTTCAGCTACAAAAGACAGGCTAAGAAACAGGGAGCAGAAAATAAACATGTTGTCAGAACGAGAAAGTAACAATGGAGTAACACCAATGGCAGAGGTGGAACATGTTGTCAGAATGGATAGGTAAAGAGTGGTTGTATTATTTCTAGAGCTATTAGATACAGAAAAGAAGCAGGATAAAGAATGTGGATTAAAAATGGCTGAACTGTCAAGGCTTAACAGAAATAATAAAATGGACATTAGGAAACAATATACATAAAACAAAGGGGAGTGGCCTCTTTACGAAGTTTTTAAACAATTTAGAAGAAATGTAAGGAAAATCAGAATTAGAACATGTGTGAGAAGCTGCATTGTGACTCTAGACAAAGAGATAGAAGCAAAACTGAGAAAATGTCAGAAAAGGAAAATATAATTGCAAAAGAAAATGAACACTGGCTGATGGATGGACATACGGAGAAAAAAATAACAGAGCTGGGAAACAGCCTGCATTCCATCTATAAACAGAGAGGCAAAGATTAGGCTGAAATGGTTCGTTCAGGCAATTTAAAAACAGGTAAAAGAGGTGCAGGTATGGGAGAAGGGCAGTGTCAAACCATGGAACCCCCAAGGAATAGGAGAGTAGAAATGGGATGAGACAGAAACATGAAGGGTGGAAGAGGACAAAAAAATAACTAAGAGGAGCAAATGGTATATAAAGGGGATAAATAAGGTAGGAAGGAGGAGATAAGCATGAAACGGGATGTGATTAAAGTGATGGCTAGAGGATAGGTGATACAAGAGGTAAGGAGATGTAAGAAACATGTTGGAGGAGAAATTGAGACAATGGAGAGCAGACCGGGCATTAAAAAGAAAATATTGGAAATGATTGAGAAAGAGAGGGCAGAAGAGATGGATACAGAAGTAGCAATGTTGTTTTATGAAATAGAAACAAGGGAGTGAGGGAGGGTAGAGAAATGTAAGGTGTTCTGAAGTAAAATAAAATAAAATAAAAAATAAAATAAATTATAATAGGAACAGGGCAAAAAAAGGAAAGAAGCTGGTGGCACTGAAATAGAGTGAGGAGATCATGGAAACATAAACAGCAAGAAAGGTGAATGAGGAAGTGGAAAAAAGGAAGTTAAAGAATAAGTAAACAAATTCATTGACAAGAGTCTGCAGCATGGCAGAGGATAAAGGAAGTGAGAGAATATAAATAGACGTGAGAAAGGATAACTCATTTTTGCTTTTATTCCTGTCCCCCAGCTGCTCTTCTGGCCCATTTCCACCCCCAGGGTGAAATCCTTATGACCCATTCCTTCCCCAGTGGTGAGTCTGCAGCTTGATGGGCTCACTGCTACCATCAGCGGAGGGGATCAGTTGTTTTTATCACTGTCATTTCCTTGGGGATACTCACTGATGTCTCTGGGGTTGGGGATATGATGAGCATTGCACAGGGCTGTCTTTCACTTATGAGTGATGTAGCACTACAGATGCCCAGCCACTCCTGAAAAGCACTGTTGTTAGTTCTCTGGTCACCATAGGGGAGTTTGAGCAGAGAATTCATTCCCTGACATCTGCCTTTCCTCTCCCATCCCGGTAAAGGCCTCTCCAGTCTCCTACCACCCAACCCCCTTGGCTCCCCCACCACCAGGACTGCTAATCAATCCTTGGTCATTTGAATTATCAGGGCTGCTATCCCCTTATAATGCCTGAGGAAGGGTAACTGATGAGGCATGAGAACTACTAAAGACGAATATATAACATGAACCATTAGGAACCAGAAGATGTGAAGGCAGTGGAAATTGTAAAATATCAGTAAAATTTTACAGATTGGAATGGGAAAGGTCAAAGAGGAATGGGAAAGGTCAAAGAGGAATGGCCAAAGTGAAAAAGGAATGGTTGTGTACCAGATGCCAGCATGATGGAATTATGGCAACCTTAATGTTCAAAGCAAAGGTGGTGCTACTACTAAATAATAAAACAAGGGCATTAGACTCTGGGGTATTCAGACTGAGACGTCTACTCAACATGGATACAAATATACTGTGAAAACTCCTGTCAAGTAAAATAGAGATAATCCTGCTGAAGTACATTCCAAATAGCAAAAGGAGGTTTTGTGCCACGGAGAATGTGAGTGGTGGTTCTGCTATCCTTCATGGAAAAGCATGAAGCAGAAGGAAGCTGAAATCAGTTTCAGTATTATTTGGTATAAAAAAGTCATTTGACTTAAATGAATGGAACTATCTTTTGGGTGTCCTAAATGAAATGCGAGTAGGAAACAGTTTTGTAGGCTGGGTCAGAGCAATACACAAAATTTCAGACCAAATCTGAAAATGAATGTGAGGCTATCAAGGAAAATTAAAAATACAAAGAGAAATTATTTATCTATTTTATTTATTTTACATTTATTAACCGGGGGTGTCTGACAGAGCCGAAAAGGCCCTTTTTCAGTAGAGGCTCAGGGAGAAAAGCTCCACACCGACAAATTACAAATACATTTAGTTATTTAGACATGATCAGTATACACACTGAAATGCAACACAGGTGTCCACTATCACTGATTTGGTTTGGTTGTGGAGGTAAGAGACGGCACAGGGACAAAGCAAAGAGCAGGAGGAGGGAAATCGTTATTTAACATTTTTTTAAAGACTCCATCTTATTTTCAGAAGGATGAAGCAATAAGGACAAAGTGTAAACTGTCTGAACAATTTAAGACAAAAGCCAGAGTTGATTATGGTATAAAAAAACATGGTAAAGATGAGAATTGTAGCTAAAAGTGAAAAGGGAACTAAGAAAAACAGAGCGAATCCAAAAGCAATCAATCTGAGGGCGAAGTTATACGAAACGTTATTAAAGACAAGCAGAATGAATTATCAGAAACTAAAAGGAAAAGCAGATCTCTGGAAATGGAAGGGGAAGGTAATTACAGTAAGAGAAAGGCTAAATATAAATCCCAATGAGGGTACGCATTAATACATATGCTGATAATGGGAATAGAGAACTTAGTAGCATTTAACCAGAAGATGTGCAACAGACATAGATGTAATTTGAACTGCACAGAACAGTGACAAAAAAGGCATAAGAAAGGATGAATGTGAAAGGATGGAGGGACACTAGACTATGAGAATAATACATTAAAGTACAGCATGCATCAGTCTTTGAGAGCAAGAAACAGGACAGACACCTGGAACAATCAGAAGGTAAAATAGAAATGTAGGAAGAGCTTAGGAAGACTAGCACAGGTAAGGGGCATGAAGTGGGAGTAATGACTGGGAGGAGGACTATGGCAAAGGAAGGACTAACACAGAAGAGAATGGAGGAAAGAATACATCTAGAAAGAACATTTTTTATTTTTTAAATTATTATAGACATTGCTGACGGAGGAGGAGAAGAGTACAGTTAAAAAGTGAGACACCGTATGTGTCAGATGATGCGATGGGATGGATAAAGAGGAGAGGAGTGGAAGAAAAACTAAATAAGGAGAAGCGAGGAACAGAGGGAAAAGCAAGGGGAAACAAGAAACGGGTACCGATAAAAAGTAGAAAGATAAAAATAGAAAAGAAAAGGAGAAATTAAATACAGGGACAATGCAAAATGACAAGGTGAGAAACAAATCATGGAAGAGGAAAACTATGGATAAAGGGGGCATGATAAAGGAGCACAGTAGAATGGGTGGAAACACTGAACATGATAAAAACACTGAAAAAAGAAGAACCATTGTAGGTTCAAAACCTGAGGATATTTGAAAGATGTGACCCATAAAGGATGACAGATATTGGAGATGTATAAGACAGAGAAAATAGGGTAGTCCATATGTTTTGGGATTGTGAAGGAGCTCACAGATTTGGTGGGGAGCAGTATAGGAATGGGAAAATATGCAATATAAAGCTGGAGGATAGATGGGAAATATGTCTCTCCAAGATTGATTCCAAACAGGGAATAAAAGAGAGAGAAAGGAAAACAAATGCTAATATTATTAGGGCCCTCAAGGAAAACTGTACCAGTGCACTAGAAGTTGGTAAAAATGTGAGAAATGCAACATGATGGAGGTAAAGAGAACCATGATTAGAAAGATAATCAGAGAAGCCAATCCTAAAAGAGAAAGGAGACAAAAGGTTGAAAAAATAGGAAGAAATGAGAAGCTATTATGATATACAGAGGAAGGGAAGCATGAGAAACGAGCGCATGAGAAGGACAGGTGGAGAGGGGAAAGGTGGAGAGGTCGAGGGACAAGAGAAGAAAACATGAGATGTGACACAGTAGGGCCAGCCACCAGTCACATTAAGGGATTAATGCCATTGGCAAAATAGGAAGCCCCAGTCACATTCTAAGCAGATGCAACTGAGTGTGATAAACAGGAATGATTTTATTTACAAATGCAGTTTGCAAATTCAGTATGCAAATGCTGGTTTCGCCTATTTTAACAGATTGTAACTGATGCATGGACACCACTGTCTGATGCTATTTGTTGATACTGGTGGAGAAAGTAACCCCCTGTCATTATAACAAACACTGCATATCTCTGTGCATTTTTAATTTAGCAAGTGGATACAAAACATGTATTGATATTATTTTGAACAGAATAAGAAAAACAGCACATTCAACTTGTAAATAGGATTTTCATAATAATAGGCAAGCCATCAATGTTGTACACTTAACAAGAGGCTTTCTTTGTTTGTGTCAGATCAAAATGAACTGTCAGATCTTTTCAGGGTGGAGTTTGATGTTCATCCTGTGCAGATGTGTCATTCTTTTCAGGGTGGAATTTGATGTTAATCCTGTGCAGATGCGTCATTCTTTTCAGGGTGGAGTTTGATGTTCATCCTGTGCAGATGCGTCATTCTTTTCAGGGTGGAATTTGATGTTAATCCTGTGCAGATGCGTCATTCTTTTCAGGGTGGAGTTTGATGTTCATCCTGTGCAGATGCGTCATTCTTTTCAGGGTGGAGTTTGATGTTCATCCTGTGCAGATGTGTCATTCTTTTCAGGGTGGAGTTTGATGTTCATCCTGTGCAGATGCGTGATTCTTTTCAGGGTGGAGTTTGATGTTTATCCTGTGCAGATATATCATTCTTTTCAGGGTGGAGTTTGATGTTCATACTGTGCAGATGCGTCATTCTTTTCAGGGTGGAGTTTGATGTTCATCCTGTGCAGATGCATCATTCTTTTCAGGGTGGAGTTTGATGTTCATCCTGTGCAGATGCGTCATTCTTTTCAGGGTGGAGTTTGATGTTCATCCAGTGCAGCTGCGTAATTCTTTTCAGGGTGGAGTTTGATGTTCATCCTGTGCAGATGCGTCATTCTTTTCAGGGTGGAGTTTGATGTTCATCCAGTGCAGCTGCGTAATTCTTTTCAGGGTGGAGTTTGATGTTCATCCAGTGCAGCTGCGTAATTCTTTTCAGGGTGGAGTTTGATGTTCATCCAGTGCAGCTGCGTAATTCTTTTCAGGGTGGAGTTTGATGTTCATCCTGTGCAGATGCGTCATTCTTTTCAGGGTGGAGTTTGATGTTCATCCTGTGCAGATGCGTCATTCTTTTCAGGGTGGAGTTTGATGTTCATCCTGTGCAGATGCGTCATTGCTTACTTGTCCTTTTCCATGAGAATCACAGAGATGAAGGGCATTTAACAGGCGTGCAATCACTGATGTATTGAAGTAGGAATCTACTTGTCAGATATGCCAAACCTGGATCATATTATTTATCAATGCTCCTCATATTTAGTTGTATGCATCTTGTGGGAATAAGTTCTTGTGTCATGTCAGCTGTGCAGTCAGTTGACTAACAACAATAAATTGCTGTTTGCAGAGCTGAAGTGAGGTTTGACTCAGTCACAGCTGTAATACCTTCTAAGGTACTCATCAGGGTGATAGGGTCACAATGGGGTTACACTGGCTAATACTACTGGCATGTGTATGTGTGTTTGGAGTCAGGGTGCTTTAAATTCCTTTACTTGGTAAAATGGTGACCCCAGAATGGGAGTACAAGAGAGGTACAGCTGCATGTACCACAGACTAGTACTGCATATTGTCATGTGCATTTCCTTAGCCAGGTGTCATGTGCAGCTCCCTAGCTAGGTGTCATGTGCAGCTCCTTAGCTAGGTGTCATGTGCAGCTCCTTTGCCATGTGTCATGTGCACATCCTCAGCTAGGTGCCATGTGCAGCTCCTTAGCTATGTGTCATGTGCAACTCCTTAGCCAGGTGTCATGTGCAGTTCCTCAGCTAGGTGTCATGGGCAGCTCTTTAGCTAGGTGTCATGTGCAATTTCTTAACCAGGTGTCATGTGCAGCTCGTTAGCTAGGTGTCATGTGCAGTTTCTTAAGTGGGTGTCATGTACATCTCCTTAGCTAGGTGTCATGTGCATTTTCTTAACCAGGTGTCATGTGCAGCTCTTTAGCCAAGTGGCATGTGCATTTCCTTAATCAGGTGTAACAGCACTCTATTTCACAGCCGTGAGTTTTAGTTGATTAAATGTCTTGAATAATGATATGTCAAAGTATCCCAGATATTTGATGAGGATAGAATAAACTGTTCATTGACTGCTGTAATCGAACCTTGACCCAAATTTACTGTCATCAATGTATATTAAATGGGAGGATTGGAATACCACAGTTAAACAGCTTGCTGGCATATTACATATGCATGTGATTTGGCACAACTACAGAATACAGGTATCGTTTGAAGTAGTGATACTGAACATTACTGTAAACGAGAGCAATGAGTTTAACAAGTAACACGATACTGAACATTACTGTAAACGAGAGCAGTGAGTTTAACAAGTAACATGATTCTGAACATTACTGTAAATGAGAGCAGTGAGTTTAACAAGTAACATGATTCTGAACATTACTGTAAACAACAGCGGAGATTTTAACAAGTAACACGATATTTAACATTACTGTAAACGACAGCAGCGATTTTAACAAGCAATGCGATACTGAACATTACTGTAAATGACAGCAGTGATTTTAACATTACTGTAAACGAGAGCAGTGAGTTTAACAAGTAACATGATACTGAACATTACTGTAAACGAGAGCAGTGATTTTAACAAGTAACACGATATTTAACATTACTGTAAACGACAGCAGCGATTTTAACAAGCAGTGCGATACTGAACATTACTGTAAATGACAGCAGTGATTTTAACATTACTGTAAACGACAGCAGCAATTTTAAGAAAGTAACAATACTGAACATTGTGGTAAATGAAAGCAGCGATTTTAACCATAAAAAATTTCTCCAAAGCCAACTTCACGCTTCTTAAGACAGAAGTGGCAAACTTCACGACACTCATGCAGATGGACAATAGAAGTACGACTCCTGAATCCTACACAAATGCACTTTATAAGCACTTACATGAGTGCATGGATCATGCTATCCCTAACAGAACCAAGATACTATCCTCCAAAAAAGGAAGCCAGTCTGGTGGTCCACTGCCATAAACAAACTACAACAGAAGAAAGAAACTGCTGCAAAAAAGAGTAAAATCCCATGATTGGAGAAACTCCCTGGTCAGCCTCAGTAAGAAGCTGAGATCCCTCATAAAATCCTCCAAAGCTAGTTATGGAAATAAAATCGCCTCAGATCCTAAGGACAACCACAAAGCATTCTATAGCTATGTCAAGATTCCCAATGGCAACACTCAGATCTGCTCTGAGTTACAGCACAGTGGCACTAAATATACAGAACCAACAGATATTTCCAACATCTTGTCAGATAAGTTCAGTGCTAACTTTACCCCCCTCTCAGCCCCTAAAGGGCCCATCTCTATACCGAAGAATTCAAAGTTCCTGTAATCACAGCTGCACAGGTAAAAAACATACTCTCCAAAGCCAAGAACACAGCATCCATGGGACCTGCCAACATCCCAGGCTGCGTTCTACAAGAACTACAGAATGAACTGGCACCCCACCTAAGTACCATGTTCAATCATAGCCTCACCTCAGGCTTTGTGCCCACTGAATGGCGTACAGTGATGGTTATCCCATTCCACAAAGGGAGAGTCACCACTGACCCCGGGAACTACTGCCCCATTAGTCTGACGAGCCTGGTCTGCAAGGCCATGGGACATATAAACAAAGACATTGGTAATCTCCAAACTCTGCACCCCACTCAGTTCAGGTTTGTAAAAGGCAGATCATGTCTCTTAAACCTGATAGACTTCTTTGAAGCAGTCACCAAAGCTGTAGACGAGGGTAAGGTGGTTCACACAGTCTATCTAGATCTCGCCAAGGATTTCAACACCATCTCCCACTCTGGAGTTATAGATAAACTCACTAAACTAGGAATAAATCCCTATGCCACAAGATGGGTTGCCAACTGGCTCACTGACAGAACCCACACTGTGAAAGTAGCAGACTCCAAATCTGATTTCAGACCAGTGACAAGTGGAGTACCACAGCGTTCAATCTTGGGTCTTCTCCTGTTTGGTATCTACTTGTCTGAAGTACAGGCTAACACAGAAGGTCTTTGGCTAATGAAGTTTGCAGATGACTGCAAACTAGAGGCCATAATAGAAACTCCTAACGATGTTGACATCCTACAAAAGGGCCTCACTGAGACAGATGCCTGGTGTCAAAGCTATGGCCTCAAGCTCAATGCCAAAAACTGCATTGTCATCCCCTTTGGTAAAAACTCTGTACCCATGAATTACAACAAAGGCAGTAGTCTACTTAACACTGAATATGTGATAAGAGACCTTGGGATACAGGTGGACAGTAATCTCTCCTTTGATAATCACATTGCCACATTAGTCAGGAAATTCTTCTATATGGCACACCTCATTACAAAAGGTTTCTCATCCAGGAAAAAAAGATGTCATTGTTCCCCTCTAACTGGCACTCATTACACCCATTATTGAGTACAACACCCCTTTTGGTATGTACCTCACAAGACATCTACAACTACTGGAAAGGCCACAGAAATACCTCACAAAGAGGATTACAGGCCTCAAACAGATGCCCTATGCAGACTGTCTCAAAAAACTCCAGCTTTACTCCATCGCATATCGCCTACTCAGAGACGATCTCTGCCTAACATACAAAGCTATGTCAAACCCAGAGCTGTTGGACATGCTCCACTTAAAGAAATCCCAATCCCTCCAAGTTACATGCTCTAGGAACCTAATCCTTGTCACCATAATAAACAGAACATGCTGGAGGGATAGATTCCTGTCCCAGAGACTTTCCATACTCTGGAAAAAACTACCTATCTATATCAAACAAAGCTTCTCATTAGCACTCTTCAAAAAAAATCTTGATGATTGGATGCGAAAGAGGAAATTCACCCCAGGGATCACTTCTGTGGCGCTGCTCGACAGGGGCACAGAAAAATAATTTTCTTTGGTGGCGAAAGCCAGGGTACCTTTTTGGCTAGGCTTATATAGGCCCTAGGGCCAATAGCCTAGTACCTACCTATGAACCTATGAACAAGTAACATGATACTAAACATTACTGTAAACGACAGCAGCAATTTTCATGATACTGAACATTACTGTAAATGACAGCAGTGATTTTAACAAGTAACCCGATACTGAACATTACTGTAAATGACAGCAGCGATTTTAACAAGTAAAACGATACTGAACATTACTGTAAATGATAGCAGCAATTTTAATAACTAACACGATACTGAATATTACTGTGAGAGCAATGATTTTAACAAGTAACACGATACTGAACATTAGAGTAAATGAAAGCAGTGATTTTAACCAGTAACACTTATTTAATAAGTCATCAGGTGTAGCATTTTCTAAGCAAAGAGTAAACAACTGTAGTATTTTCATTATACCAACGTTTATTTTATTTTTAAATATGTAACAATATTCCAAGGAAATTAATTTAGATTAAACTGTTCCATGCAGGATCTCAGCGATATATGGAAATGAGGGTCTCTGAAGCTCACCAAATGAAGGGGAACAAGACAACCTTAGAACCAGATTTTGGAAAAACCATCAAAGATATGCCTAGGTAAGTTAACTTATAATTATTGTCAACCTATGATGTTTGCAGTCACAATTATGGAAAACGAGAAGACAACAGATTACTTTTAAGGAGTTTGTACTCTCATATAAGGTGCTCATGCAATACTTTCTATGGAAAAGTGATCTTTCATTAATGAATGTGTAGCAGTTCTAAGTTATTTATATATATATATATATATATATATATATATATATATATATATATATATATATGTATATATATATATACATACACACATATATATATATATGGGAACACTTCACAATGCCGAAATCCTGAAAGATTGAATTTCATATGGCCGAGACCATACGATCGATCTTTCAGAATCCCGACATTGTCAACGGAGATCTGCATACAGTGCAGAATGGGAGATTTCCCTTTTCCTCACTGCAGTGCAATATTGGAGTTGGAATATTTAAGTAGCTGGGATGTGGGGTGCAGGGGGGCTTGCCCTGCAGAAACATTTAAATTGTTTTTTTTTTTTTTTTGATTTGTTTCGGAATTTCGATATTCCAAAACATATGGTCTTGCTCATATGAAATTCAATGTTTCGGAATTTCGAGATTTATATATATATATATATATATGTATGTGCGTGTATATATATATATATATATATATATATATATATGCATATATTTATGTTTTGAGAAATAGCCAACTTTATTATGCAAAGTCACAGGCATATACTAATACTATTCTAGGCCATACGCATTGATAATTGGGAAAATTGGGGTATAAATGGCTAGTCTTTAAAAGACTCAAATAAATGTAACAATTAGACAGGAAGATTAAATAACACACAATTAAGAAAATGATAATCATGTGATATGCAAAAAATGTAAATCAGACATAGCTAGTACTTTGGAACTGTAAACAGCTGTATTAAAATAAAACAAAAAATCAAGTATTATATTTATATTATTTAAAAAAACAAATAAAATAATTTCTCTGTTACCAAACTATATAGTATCCTGCTGGATAATATTTTAAAATCCCATACAGGAGAGCATTTATCCCATTTGCATTATCCATTTACAGAGTTTCATAAATTCCAGCCTTTCTGGATGTGTCCAACATGAGACAATGTAAAAGCAAGCAACCATTGCAGTTTGCTGTGCCCAAACTCAGAAGGAGTTTGCTAAGGTAACAACTATCTTGTGCAAAAGTCACATAGAATAGCAATTGCAGTACAAAGACATGAAATTAAACAAACACTCAATAAAGTACATGCACATAAATCAAATCCTACAGAATTATGATGTACCTTCATTGGCATGCATTGGATAAACATATGTTACTTTATAATACAGTGATAATTGTGAGCAATAAAATTGGATACTTTAATATCAGAGATCAAGTCAAGGTATAGCAGATGGTTCTTAGAAAAACTTTCAAGAGTGAGAAATTATATGAAGAAGTTAATATTCTTAAACAGAGCAAAGATTAGGAAGCAGAAAATAGGATATTTTACCATTAGGATGGAGTGAAATAATAAGCAGCCAATTAAGGAGGAGCTTTTGTGCTTACAGCTAAGGTATTACATAGGGGCTGAACAGAACCATAGTCAGGAGTTATTTTTGTATTGTTTAAATTCACTTTTCCAAACTTTTAGTTTTTCACTTTGCTTTAAGTTTAGTGATAGGGAGTTCTAAAATTTGGAGACATCACAGATGTAGAGTGAGTCATCAAGTACTTAGTACAAGCACTTTACTTAGTAAAAGCACTCTTGTACTAAGTAAAGCACTACATCTACCTACCACCCCTGTGAATATCCACTTCCCTTAAAGGTACACCACTCCCTTATACTGTTCTAGCATGTCGAGTGGTAGATTACTGGCATCCTCTCCAGTTCAGCTGGTCAATCTCGGTATCTTGAGACAATGCTACAATTGTCTCATGTATACAGACAACCCTCTCCTCCTCCCAACAAACACAAATACATGTGAGAGATGCAACTATATAGCCAAACTGGAGGCTGAACTCTCTCAACTCAGGGCTGGCATGACCAGACAGGAGGGGATGGTAACCACACACACAACAATCCCAGTCCCACATAGACCTACCACAACTGCAAACCAAACACATAAAAACACAAAGACATACTCGGAGGCTCTAATAAAAAACTTACCAAAACAACAGAGGCTCCCAAAGCAGACATCCAAAAATCCACCACCTCAAAACAAAACACATGCAACACATACTTCAATAAATCAGTGTGTCAACCAATCACAGCCCTTAGGGCCAAACACCATGCCTGATACACTAGTAATAGGTGACTCTATAGTCAGACACACTGATGTCCCGCTGACCAGGCTGAACAAGGAGAGGGTGACGGTGAGCTGTCTATCGGGAGCTAGGATCCGTCACATAACACACGCACTCAAGTCACTCCAAAGCAAGTACAAATATGACTCCGTCATTGTCTATGCTGGCATGAATGACCTGAGACGTACCTCCCTGGACTACATGAAAAGAGACATAGAGGAGCTCTCCGATTATGTAGCCCAGGCTGGTATGACCCTGACCCTGAGCAGCATCTTGCCCTCACCAAGAATGATACCACAATACAAAGACAAGATGATCAGCTTT
Organism: Protopterus annectens; assembly: GCF_019279795.1. Lineage (NCBI taxonomy): Eukaryota > Metazoa > Chordata > Ceratodontiformes > Protopteridae > Protopterus > Protopterus annectens. The sequence continues at coordinate 1,354,109,671 of NC_056746.1, read as the reverse complement.
AATAATTGGCTCAAGTACTGGTGTCATTCTAAGGGGATCCAATGTCTGTCTGCCTGGGATGACATGTTGGACAAGCCACACTGCTTCGCAAGGGATGGCTTACACCTGTCACCACTGGGCTTCCGGATATTGGCTAAGGCTCTTGCCACCCCCATAGTGCCTTTTTTAGGCAAGGCTCAAAAGACAAACCCACCTCCTTAGAAAACAAAAATGGAAAAAAACTAGGGGTAATGCTGCTCAATGTCAGAAGTCTAAATCTCAAGATGCAGGCACTCGATGCACTCCTCAGCATGGAGAACATCGACGTCTGTGCAGTAACTGAAACCTGGTTCAAGGCTCCTGAGAGCACCCCAGTGCTACCAGGCTATACCTCGTATCACGCTTTTTGGCCCCAAAACCCGGGCCGAACCACAAAGGGAGGGGGAGTGTCCATATTCATCAAGGACACCCACACGTCCAGGTTAGTAGCAACACATGAAGCATCAGAGACCATACAGGTGCAACTAACCATAGGCAAAACTGCTATACAACTGGTAGCATGTTACAGACCACCCTCCCAATCTCAGGAACCCCACTCAGCCTTCCTGAAGACATTGGAGGAAATGAATATATCACAAAATACCATCATACTGGGAGACTTCAACTACCCAAACATAGATTGGGTACATTATTCTAGCCCTAATACCCTAGCCCAAAGGTTCCTGGAATTTATAAATTCAAATGCACTGGAACAACTAGTTACCTCTCCCACTAGGGGAGATAATATACTAGACCTGATCATCACAAACATGGGGACAAAATGCTCCACACCGGAGGTATACCCCTCACTAGTGAGATCTGACCACAAACTAATCACCCTGGATATACATATCCCACCTCCACCCCCAGCACAAAAGACCACAGTGAAAAACTTCTCAAAAGCAGACTTCACTCTTCTTAAGACTGAGATGGTATCCTTTAAGCCCACTGTGCCAGTGGATACCACATCCCACAATGCCGAATCCTTCACAAATGCTTTCTATGGACATCTCCAAGAATGCATGGATCATGCAATCCCAAATAAATCCAAGTCCCTCTCCAACAAAGGCAAGCATCCTGTCTGGTGGACCTCAGCCATTAACAAATTGTATAACAAAAGAAGGAAGCTACTGCACGTCAGAGCAAAATCCCATGAAGGGAAGACATCTCTGATCAACATTAGCAGAAAACTACATTCTCTCATAAAAACATCCAAGGCCAACTTTGAGAGAAAAATCGCTAAGGACACTAAAGATAACCACAAAGCCTTCTTCAGCTATGTTAGAAACCTAGGCAGAAACCCTCAGATATGCTCAGAGTTAGTTCACAACAACAAAAAATACACTGAACTCACAGATATTGCCAACATTCTGGCTGACAGGTTCAGTGCAAATTTCTCCCCTCCCTCACCCCCAAAAGAAGAAATACTTATCCTAGCTGAATGTAATCTCCCTGTCATCTCAGATGTCCAAGTGAGAACCGCCCTAAACAAAGCTAAAAACACAGCATCAATGGGACCTGACGGTATCCCGGGTTGCGTGTTACGTGAACTCCAAGAGGAGCTAAACCCACACATAAAAATGCTATTTAACCTTAGCCTTACTTCAGGATATGTACCTGAACACTGGCGTACAGCAACAGTGGTCCCACTCCACAAAGGGGGTTCCTCTACAGACCCTGGGAACTACCGCCCCATAAGCTTAACCAGCCTGGTCTGCAAAGCTATGGAAAGAATCATTATGGAACTCATAAACAGAGGCATAGGGGACCTACAGACACTTGACCCCACCCAGTTCGGCTTTGTAAATGGCAGATCCTGCCTTTTGAACCTGGTTGACTTTTTTGAAACAGTCACTAGAGCCATTGATGAGGGCAAAGCAGTCCATACAGCCTACCTGGACTTGGCTAAGGCCTTCGACACAATACCCCACTCAGGCATCATAGATAAGCTCAACAGCTTAAACATAAACCCTTATGTCACTAGATGGGTTGCAAACTGGCTAAAGGACAGAACCCATAAAGTTAAAATCACCGGAGCAATGTCAGACTCAAAGCCAGTCACAAGTGGTGTCCCACAGGGATCTGTCCTGGGACCCCTCTTGTTCGGCATTTATTTCTCAGATGTTAAAGCAAACATGGGAGGGTTGTGGCTGACAAAGTTCGCAGATGACTGCAAACTAGGCACCATAGTCGATACACCAGCGGACACATACATCCTACAAAAAGGCCTCACAGAAACGGACAACTTGTGCCGGAGTCATGGCCTTAAACTAAATGCCAAAAAATGTATAGTCATCTCCTTTGGGAAAAACAAAGTACCCACAAATGATCACATAGACAGCAACCCACTGAGTACGGAAAAAGTAATCAGAGACCTAGGGACCCAAGTCGACAGCGACCTCTCATTTGACACCCACATTGCCAAAGTGGTTAGAAAAACATTCTACCTTGCACACCTCATCATGAAGGGATTCACATCCAGATCCAAGGATGTCATTGTACCCCTATACTCCTCCCTCATCAGACCCATGATTGAGTACAATGCCCCATTTGGTATGTACCTCACCCGGCATTTGCAACAGCTGGAGAGGCCACAGAAGTACCTCACCAAGAGGATCAAGGGTCTCCAACATATGTCTTATTCTGCCAGACTAAAGAAACTTCAGCTCTATTCAGTAGCATACCGCCTGCTCAGAGGTGATCTCTGCCTGACGTACAAGGCCATGTCCAATCAGGATCTGATGGACATGCTCCACCTCAAAAAATCCAAATCCATCAGAACCACGAGAGCTAAGACTTAAACCTTGGCACAAGTATGAATAGGACATGCTGGAGGGATAGATTCATAACCCAGAGGCTTCCCATGCTTTGGAACAAGATCCCAGTTCATATTAGGCAGAGCCCGTCACTGACTCTCTTCAAGAGAAATCTTGATGAGTGGATGGGAGATCATAAGTTTACCCCAGGGGTCACATCTGTGTCACTGCTAGACAGGGGCACAGTAAACTAATTCTATTATATAAGGGGACCTTCATTGTATCACTACTAGACAGAGGCACAGTATTCTAAATTTATTCTATACATTTTTGTACCATTTCATGGGGTGGCAAAAGCCACATCACTATGGCTAGGCTTACAAATGCCCCATGGCAGATAACCTAGTACTATACTATGAAACTATGAAACTATGAAATAGTGTTATTAGATTTGGTGATGAACAAAGGGTTTATTCTGATATCTTAGTTCCCTGGCTGGGCATAATGTTTTATGGTATTTTATTAGGTTATTGGCAATAAGTACTTGTGAGTGTGTAATATTTTATGGGACTACTAACCAGTGTAGTTGTTTTAAAACTATCCAGTGGTGACTTTTTAGGTAGATTGGTGGCAAATCTAGCAACTTGGTTTTAGCAGCCATATAATTTTAGTTTTTGGGTGCTATGAAGGTTAGTCTACATGGGGGAGGCATAAAGGAGAGATAGTAGTAAGAAGGTTTATTCAGTGGTTTTCCTAGTGCTGTCAGTAAGATGGTGTTTACTTACGTATGATAAACCATGTTTCTGGTGAGTTTTTAACAGCTTGGAGAATGTGTAGACCAAATATTAGATATTCATCTATTGTGAATCTCAGGAGCTTTGATTATTGTACTATTTTTATCCTGATGTTATTTTCATTGTGTGTTTTGAAAGATTGTTTTCAGTCTGTGAACTGTTTTGGGGTGAAATGCATTAGTTTTATTTTTCATCTTTTTTTTAGGATTTAGAAGAAGTTTCGATTTTTCTGAACTATATTTCAATTGATGAGAAGGAATCCGGGGTGGGAACATTAAGTTTTGAGAGAGGTGTGGCTCAACACATGAGGATCACATTATCTTTATATTGTATTAAAGTTTTACACTTGAACGCTATGTGAAGTTTACTACTAAGCTCTGTGAGACTACAATGGAAACAGGTAGGAAGGGTGAAAAGTCTTGGAGCCATTTTATCACATGATGTCTGTTTGTGAGACAGCTGTGAAATCATGACAGGGCTGAAGACTGAGGGATGACAGTTCTCTAAGTAGGTTTTGGTGAGGGGGAGTACTAAACTCTGTGAGACAGCAATGGAAACAGGTAGGAAGGGTGGAAAGTCTTGGAGCCATTTTATCACATGATGTCTATTTGTGAAACAGCTGTGAAGTCATGACAGGGCTGAAGACTGAGGGATGAGAGTTCTGTAAGTAGATTTTGGTGAGAAAACATATTGAATGATTTTGATAGACCAAGGAAAATAAATAATGGTGGTCAGAAGTTCTCATGTGGTTTTTGGATCTTGTGAAACTGATTAGGATGGTTGTGGTACTATGCTTTGGGATGAAAACCATGTTGGGTGTTCAAGAGGAGGATATTATTGATGAGGTATTTTAAGAGTTGTGAAAGGATGCATTTTTCTATTATTTTTGATAGATGTGTTAAGGTAGCTATAGGTCTACAGTTTATGAATTCTTTGGATGTGTGTCCTTTGTCTAGGGGTATAATATTTTTTCCAGAGGGAAAAAAATCCATATGGAGTTTGAATTGCAAATTTTAGCCTGTGGCTATGCCGATATGAGGAAAGATGAAGTATCACAGTGAAAAAGCTGGGATAAAGTGAAGGGTGCAGCATATTTAGACTAGTCTAGAACACTTAAACCCAACTCTTTCCTTGGAGTAAGCTGATTTGCCCTATTAAGCTGCCTACATTTACTACCCCATCTAATCTGGTAAGGCTAGATATTCTACCCAGGTATCTGGGTACTGACAGGGACATGCCCAAAGGCATAAAACAACAATGAAATGGGGCTAAGAACATTTTAGCTCAAGAAATCTTGGAGAGAAAAATGGAAACCCTCCATCTTTTTGCATGTAGATGCCATTTATCTGATGCCCAGTTTAAGTTGCAATTTTACATTAAGATACAAATAAATGCCCAAGTAATAAGGGGACTAGTCCATTTCAGTAGAAAATACCATCTCCTCATTCCTAAGTGAACTAGCCACCACATTAACTGATAAAAGTTCAGATACTTAAAATATGAAGTCCGGCTACATACGTATGCACCCGACTGAATCCCTGAGGCTCACAAATAGACGTGAATGCAAATGGCCAGCTGACCAAGAATATTGGTAAGGAGTTACGTACATGTTCATTCGATCATTGTCGTGTTTTTTTCAGGAATTGGAATGGGATGCTGCATTAGACATTTTTTAATATTCTATTGATTATTTTCATTTTCAGATAAATAGAAACTATACATTATCTGTGCAATCCAGTTGTGTAACCCATTCGGCTGCCTTCTCTAACCTAAAACGGTTGATGTCATTCCTCGCATTTTCACAGGCAGGTGTATGGTACTATTTTTCTTCTTCCTTCATTTATCCTTTTTGTATCAGGCAGGCATATCATACTATTGTTCTTCTTCCTTCATTTATCCTTTGTATCTGGTGTCTCGTTCAGTATTTCTACATCTTTTCTCCAGGACATTTTTTGCATTCTGTGTTTCAGTGCTCATACTTAGTGTCAACATTGTAACTTTTTCAATGTTTTTCCTCAGTCTTTATTCCTTCTCTCCCCTCCACCCTGTTTCCCATTCCAACGATGATCTTCATTACGGTGACTATATTTACTTCTCTCACATTACATTTCTTGCCCATCTTCCACTCTTCGCAGCTCTTGCTTTCTGGCACTTTAAGTCTCAGTCAGTATAAGGACTATTCTCCCTTTAAGTCTCGGTCAGTATTAGGACTATTCTCCCTTTAAGTCTCGGTCAGTATTAGGATTATTCTCCCTTTAAGTCTCGGTTAGTATTAGGACTATTCTCCCTTTAAGTCTCTGTTGGTATTAGGACTATTCTTCCTTTAAGACTCGGTCAGTATTAGGACTATTCTCCCTTTAAGTCTCAGTAAGTATTAGGACTATTCTCCCTTTATGTCTCGGTCAGTATTGGGACTGTTCTCCCTTTAAGTCTCGGTCAGTATTAGGACTATTCTCCCTTTAAGTCTCGGTCAATATTAGGACTATTCTCCCTTTAAGTCTCAGTCAGTATTAGGACTATTCTCCCTTTAAGTTTCGGTCAGTATTAGGACTATTCTCCCTTTAAGTCTCGGTCAGTATTAGAACTATTCTCCCTTTAAGTCTCGGTCAGTATTAGGATTATTCTCCCTTTTAAGTCTCGGTCAGTATTAGGACTATTCTCCCTTTAAGTCTTGGTCAGTATTAGGACTATTCTCCCTTTAAGTCTCAGTCAGTATTAGGACAATTCTCCCTTTAAGTCTTGGTCAGTATTAGGACTATTCTCCCTTTATGTCTCGGTCAGTATTGGGACTATTCTCCCTTTAAGTCTTGGTCAGTATTAGGACTATTCTCCCTTTAAGTCTCAGTCAGTATTAGGACTATTCTCCCTTTAAGTCTCGGTCAGTATTAGGACTATTCTCCCTTTAAGTCTTGGTCAGTATTAGGACTATTCTCCCTTTATGTCTCGGTCAGTATTGGGACTATTCTCCCTTTAAGTCTTGGTCAGTATTAGGACTATTCTCCCTTTAAGTCTCAGTCAGTATTAGGACTATTCTCCCTTTAAGTCTCGGTCAGTATTAGGACTATTCTCCCTTTAAGTCATGGTCAGTATTAGGACTATTCTCCCTTTAAGTCTCGGTCAGTATTAGGACTATTCTCCCTTTAAGTCTCAGTCAGTATTAGGACTATTCTCCCTTTAAGTCTCGGTCAGTATTAGGACTATTCTCCCTTTAAGTCTCGGTCAGTATTAGGACTATTCTCCCTTAAAGTCTCGGTCAGTATTAGGATTATTCTCCCTTAAAGTCTCGGTCAGTATTAGGACTAATCTCCCTTTAAGTCTCAGTCGGTATTAGGACTATTCTCTTTTTAAGTCTCGGTCAGTATTAGGACTATTCTCCTTTTAAGTCTTGGTTAGTATTACTATTCTGCCTTTAAGTCTCGGTCAGTATTAGGACTATTCTCCCTTTAAGTCGCGGTTAGTGTTAGGTCTATTCTCCCTTTATGTCTTGGTTAGTATTAGGACTAGTCTCCCTTTATGTCTCGGTCAGTATTAGGACTATTCTTCCTTTAAGTCTCAGTTAGTATTAGGACTGTTCTCCCTTTAAGTCTCAGTTAGTATTAGGACTATTCTCCCTTTAAGTCTCGGTCAATATTAGGACTATTCTCCCTTTAAGTCTTGGTTAGTATTAGGACTGTTCTCCTTGCTGTATTTCTATGACACTTATCCATCCTGACCAGGTAGCATGCCCATATGTAGTGTATGTTTACCTTCCATACTTCCTTCATCTCTACCCCTAACATAGCTTGTCCCCATGCAATCTTTAAACATCCAGGTGTCCAGAACACCTGAATTAACAACACAGTCTGCACTACCAGCATCTACAGTCCTTCAATTAATTTTCATTATATGACCTGTTTTGTGGGTAAAGAAACTTTTGTCATTCATGAGCTTTTGGTCCCATGTGGACTGGAGTAGTTTTAGAGATTGTATCATTTTCCGTGCTTCCTCCATTCTTCCCATTTCTTTAATCATCTTACTTCTGTGCTCCATTTTTCTCCTCAAGCTCTAGTTTCCACTTCATGTCCTCTAGCTACTCTGCAAATTTTAGGTTTCTGTGCAGTTTTTGCATTATTCCCTTACCTCTTACACTTTCATTTCCTGTTTTCCCTTGTCCTACCTACCCTTCAGCCATTGATAACTGCTGTATGCTATAAAGAACCTCCTGATATATACCTGCTGCTGATCCCCTTGTACACTGAGTTATCTCCTGATATATACCAGCTGCAGACCCCTTGTACGGTGAGTTACCTCCCGATATATACCTGCTGCTGACCCCCTTGTATGCTGTTACCTCCTGATATATACCTGCTGCAGACTCCCTTGTATGCTGAGTTACATCCTGATATATACCTGCTGCAGACACCGTTGTACGCTGAGTTAACTCCTGATATATCCCTGCTGCAGACGCACTTGTACCCTGAGTTACCTCCTGATATATACCTGCTGCAGACACACTTGTACACTGAGTTACCTCCTGATATATAGCTGCTGCAGACACCCTTGTATGCTGAGTTACCTCCTGATATATACCTGCTGCAGACACCCTTGTACACTAAGTTACCTCCTGATATATACCTGCTGCAGACCGCGTTGTACACTAAGTTACCTCCTGATATATACCTGCTGCAGACCCCATAATACGCTGTTACCTCCTGATATATACCTGCTGCAGACACGCTTGTATGCTGATTTACATCCTGATATATACCTGCTGCAGACACCCTTATACACTGAGTTACCTCCTGATATATACCTGCTGCAGACACCCTTGTATGCTGAGTTACCTCCTGATATATACCGGCTGCAGACCCCCTTGTACACTGAGTTACCTCATGATATATACCTGCTGCAGACACCATTGTATGCTGTGTTACCTCCTGATATATACCTGCTGCTGACCACCTTGTAAGCTGTTACCTCCTGATATATACCTGCTGCAGACTCCCTTGTATGCTGAGTTACATCCTGATATATACCTGCTGCAGACACCCTTGTACGCTGAGTTAATTCCTGATATATACCTGCTGCAGACACACTTGTACCCTGAGTTACCTCCTGATATATTCCTGCTGCAGACACACTTGTACACAGAGTTACCTCCTGATATATACCTGCTGCAGACACCCTTGTATGCTGAGTTACCTCCTGATATATACCTGCTGCAGACACCCTTGTACACTAAGTTACCTCCTGATATATACCTGCTGCAGACCGCATTGTACACTGAGTTACCTCCTGATATATACCTGCTGCAGACCCCCTTATACGCTGTTACCTCCTGATATATACCTGCTGCAGACACGCTTGTATGCTGATTTACCTCCTGATATATACCTGCTGCAGACACCCTTATACACTGAGTTACCTCCTAATATATACCTGCTGCAGACCCCCTTGTACGCTGAGTTACCTCCTGATATATACCTGCTGCAGACACCCTTGTACTCTGCGTTACCTCCTGATATATACCTGCTGCAGACCCCCTTGTACGCTGAGTTACCTCCTGATATATACCTGCTGCAGACCGCATTGAACACTGAGTTACCTCCTGATATATACCTGCTGCAGACCCCTTGTATGCTGAGTTACCTCCTGATATATACCTGCTGCAGACACCCTTCTATGCTGAGTTTCCTCCTCATATATACCTGCTGCAGACACCCTTATATGCTGAGTTACCTCCTGATATATACCTGCTGCAGACATACTTGTACGCTGAGTTACCTCCTGATATATACTTGCTGCAGACACACTTGTACGCTGAGTTACCTCCTGATATATACCTACTGCAGACACCCTTGTATGCTGCGTTACCTCCTGATATATACCTGCTGCAGACCCCCTTGTATGCTGAGTTACCTCCTGATATATACCGGCTGCAGACACCCTTGTATGCCGAGTTACCTCCTGATATATACCAGCTGCAGACCCCCTTGTACGCTGTGTTACCTCCTGATATATACCTGCTGCAGACACCCTTCTATGCTGAGTTCCCTCCTCATATATACTTGCTGCAGACACCCTTATATGCTGAGTTACCTCCTGATATATACCTGCTGCAGACACCCTTATATGCTGAGTTATCGCCTGATATATACCTGCTGCAGACACACTTGTACGCTGAGTTACCTCCTGATATATACCTGCTGCAGACACCCTTATATGCTGAGTTACCTCCTGATATATACCTGCTGCAGACACACTTGTACGCTGAGTTACCTCCTGATATATACCTGCTGCAGACACACTTGTACACTGATTTACCTCCTGATATATACCTGCTGCAGACACCCTTGTATGCTGAGTTACCTCCTGATATATACCTGCTGCAGACATCTTTGTACACTAAGTTACCTCCTGATATATACCTGCTCCAGACCGCGTTGTACACTGAGTTACCTTCTGATATATACCTGTTGCAGACCCCCTTATATGCTGAGTTACCTCATGCTATATACCTGCTGCAGACACCCTTGTACGCTGATTTACCTCCTGATATATACCTGCTGCAGACACCCTCGTACGCTGAGTTACCTCATGATATATACCTGCTGCAGACACCCTTATATGCTGAGTTATCGCCTGATATATACCTGCTGCAGACACACTTGTACTCTGAGTTACCTCCTGATATATACCTGCTGCAGACACACTTATACACTGAGTTACCTCCTGATATATACCTGCTGCAGACACCCTTGTATGCTGAGTTACCTCCTGATATATACCTGCTGCAGACACACTTGTACACTGTTACCTCCTGATATATACCTGCTGCAGACCGCATTGTACACTGTTACCTCCTAATATATACCTGCTGCAGACCCCCCTTATATGCTGAGTTACCTCCTGATATATACCTGCTGCAGACACCCTTGTACGCTGATTTACCTCCTGATATATACCTGCTGCAGACACCCTTGTACGCTGAGTTACCTCCTGATATACACCTGCTGCAGACACCCTTGTATGCTGAGTTACCTCCTGATATATACCGGCTACAGACCCCGTTGTACCCTGAGTTACCTCCTGATATATACCTGCTGCAGACACCCTTGTACACTGAGTAACCTCCTGATATATACCTGCTGCAGACCCCTTGTACGGTGAGTTACCTCCTGATATATACCTGCTGCAGACCCCCTTGAATGCTGTTACCTCCTGATATATACCTGCTGCAGAACCCCTTGTACGCTGAGTTACCTCCTGATATATACCTGCTGCAGACACCCTTGTATGCCGAGTTACCTCCTGATATATACCTGCTGCAGACACCCTTGTATGCCGAGTTACCTCCTGATATATACCTGCTGCAGACACCCTTCTATGCTGAGTTACCTCCTGATATATACCTACTGCTGACCCCCCTTGTACGCTGAGTTACCTCCTGATATATACCTGCTGCAGACCCCTTGTACGGTGAGTTACCTCCTAATATATACCTGCTGCAGACACGCTTGTACGCTGAGTTACCTCTTGATATATACCTGCTGCAGACACCCTTGTACGCTGAGTTACCTCCTGATATATACCTGCTGCAGACACCCTTCTATGCCGAATTACCTCCTGATATATACCTGCGGCAGACACCCTTCTATGCTAAGTTACCTCCTGAAATATACCAGCTGCAGACACCCTTGTACGCTGAGTTACCTTCTGATATATATACCTACTTCAGACCCCCTTGTGTCCTGAGTTACCTCCTGATATATACCTGCTGCAGACACCCTTGTATCCTGAGTTACCTCCTGATATATACCTGCTGCAGACCCCTTGTATGCCGAGTTACCTCCTGATATATACCTGCTGCAGACACCCTTGTATGCCGAGTTACTTCCTGATATATACCTGCTGCAGACACCCTTCTATGCTGAGTTCCCTCCTCATATATACCTGCTGCAGACACCCTTATATGCTGAGTTACCTCCTGATATATACCTGCTGCAGACACACTTGTACGCTGAGTTACCTACTGACATATACCTGCTGCAGACACACTTGTACACTGATTTACCTCCTGATATATACCTGCTGCATGCACCCTTGTATGCTGAGTTACCTCCTGATATATACCTGCTGCAGACATCCTTGTATACTAAGTTACCTCCTGATATATACATGCTGCAGACTGCGTTGTACACTGAGTTACCTCCTGATATATACCTGCTGCAAACCCCCTTATATGCTGAGTTACCTCCTGATATATACCTGCTGCAGACACCCTTGTACGCTGATTAACCTCCTGATATATACCTGCTGCAGACACCCTTGCTTGCTGAGTTATCTCCTGATATATACCTGCTGCAGACACCCTTGTACGCTGAGTTATCTGCTGATATATACCTGCTACAGACACCCTTGTACGCTGAGTTACCTCCTGATATATACCTGCTGCAGTCCCCCTTGTATGCTGAGTTACCTCCTGATAGTACCTGCTGCAGACACCATTGTATGCCAAGTTACGTCCTGATATATACCTGCTGCAGACACCCTTCTATGATGAGTTCCCTCCTCATATATACCTGCTGCAGACATCCTTTTATGCTGAGTTACCTCCTGATATATACCTGCTGCAGACACACTTGTATGCTGAGTTAACTCCTGATATATACCTGCTGCAGACACAGTTGTTCACTGATTTACCTCCTGATATATACCTGCTGCAGACATCCTTGTATGCTGAGTTACCTCCTGATATATACCTGCTGCAGACATCCTTGTACACTAAGTTACCTCCTGATATACACCTGCTGCAGACACCCTTGTACGCTGATTTACCTCCTGATATATGCCTGCTGAAGACACCCTTATACGCTGAGTTACCTCCTGATATATACCTGCTGCAGACACCCTTGTACACTGAGTTACCTCCTGATATACACCTGCTGCAGACACCCTTGTATGCTGAGTTACCTCCTGATATATACCGGCTACAGACCCCGTTGTACCCTGAGTTACCTCCTGATATATACCTGCTGCAGACACCCTTGTACGCTGAGTAACCTCCTGATATATACCTGCTGCAGACCCCTTGTACGGTGAGTTACCCCCTGATATATACCTGCTGAAGACCCCCTTGAACGCTGTTACCTCCTGATATATACCTGCTGCAGACCCCCTTGTACGCTGAGTTACCTCCTGATATATACCTGCTGCAGACACCCTTGTATGCCGAGTTACGTCCTGATATATACCTGCTGCAGATACCCTTCTATGCTGAGTTACCTCCTGATATATACCTACTGCTGACCCCCCTCGTACGCTGAGTTACCTCCTGATATATACCTGCTGCAGACCCCTTGTACGGTGAGTTACCTCCTAATATATACCTGCTGCAGACACGCTTGTACGCTGAGTTACCTCTTGATACATACCTGCTGCAGACACCCGTGTACGCTTTGTTACCTCGTGATATATACCTGCTGCAGACACCCTTCTATGCCGAATTACCTCCTGATATATACCTGCTGCAGACACCCTTCTATGCTAAGTTACTTCCTGATATATACCTGCTGCAGACACCCTTGTACGCTGAGTTATCTTCTGATATATATACCTGCTGCAGACCCCCTTGTAACCTGAGTTACCTCCTGATATATACCTGCTGCAGACCCCTGTATCCTGAGTTACCTCCTGATATATACCTGCTGCAGACCCCTTGTATGCCGAGTAACCTCCTGATATATACCTGCTGCAGACACCCTTGTATGCCGAGTTACTTCCTGATATATACCTGCTGCAGACACCCTTCTATGCTGAGTTACCTCCTGATATATACCTGCTGCAGACACACTTGTACGCTGAGTTACCTACTGACATATACCTGCTGCAGGCACCCTTGTATTGTGAGTTATCTCCTGATATATACCTGCTGCAGACATCCTTGTACACTAAGTTACCTCCTGATATATACCTGCTGCAGACTGCGTTGTACACTGAGTTACCTCCTGATATATCCCTGCTGAAGACCCCCTTATATGCTGAGTTACCTCCTGATATATACCAGCTGCAGACACCCTTGTACGCTGATTAACCTCCTGATATATACCTGCTGCAGACACCCTTGCATGCTGAGTTACCTCCTGATATATACCTGCTGCAGATACCCTTGTACGCTGAGTTATCTCCTGATATATACCTGCTGCAGACACCCTTGTACGCTGCGTTACCTCCTGATATATACCTGCTGCAGACCCCCTTGTACGCTGAGTTACCTCCTGATATATACCTGCTGCAGACCCCATTGAACGCTGAGTTACCTCCTGATATATACCTGCTGCAGTCCCCCTTGTATGCTGAGTTACCTCCTGATATATACCTGCTGCAGACACCATTGTATGCCGAGTTACCTCCTGATATATACCTGCTGCAGACACCCTTCTATGCTGAGTTCCCTCCTCATATATACCTGCTACAGACATCCTTATATGCTGAGTTACCTCCTGATATATACCTGCTGCAGACACCCTTCTATGCTGAGTTCCCTCCTGATATATACCTGCTGCAGACACCCTTGTACACTGTCACCTCCTGATATATACCTGCTGCAGACACCCTTGTATGCTGATTTACCTCCTGATATATACCTGCTGCAGACCCCCCTTGTACGCTGAGTTACCTCCTGATATATACCTGCTGCAGACCCCCTTGAACGCTGAGTTACCTCCTGATATATACCTGCTGCAGTCCCCCTTGTATGCTGAGTTACCTCCTCATATATACCTGCTGCAGACATCCTTATATGCTGTGTTATCTCCTGATATATACCTGCTGCAGACACACTTGTATGCTGAGTTAACTCCTGATATATACCTGCTGCAGACACACTTGTACGCTGAGTTAACTCCTGATATATACCTGCTGCAGACACAGTTGTACACTGATTTACCTCCTGATATATACCTGCTGCAGACATCCTTGTATGCTGAGTTACCTCCTGATATATACCTGCTGCAGACATCCTTGTACACTAAGTTACCTCCTGATATATACCTGCTCCAGACCGCGTTGTACACTGAGTTACCTCCTGATATATACCTGCTGCAGACACCCTTGTATGCTGATTTACCTCCTGATATATGCCTGCTGCAGACACCCTTATACACTGAGTTACCTCCTGATATATACCTGCTGCAGACACCCTTGTACACTGTCACCTCCTGATATATACCTGCTGCAGACACCCTTGTATGCTGATTTACCTCCTGATATATACCTGCTGCAGACACCCTTGTACGCTGAGTTACCTCCTGATATATACCTGCTGCAGACATCCTTGTACACTGAGTTACCTCCTGATATATACCGGCTGCAGACCCCCTTGGACCCTGAGTTAACTCCTGATATATACCTGCTGCAGACACCCTTGTATGCTGAGTTACCTCCTGATATATACCTGCTGCAGACCCTCTTGTATGCTGAGTTACCTCCTGATATATACCTGCTGCAGAGACACTTGTATGCCGAGTTACCTCCTGATATATACCTGCTGCAGACACCCTTCTATGCTGAGTTACCTCCTGATATATACCTGCTGCAGACCCCCTTGTACACTGAATTACCTCCTGTTCTATACCTGCTGCTGACCCCCTTGTACGCTGAGTTACCTCCTGATATATACCTGCTGCAGACCCCTTGTACGGTGAGTTACCTCCTAATATATACCTGCTGCAGACACCCTTGTACGCTGAGTTACCTCTTGATATATACCTGCTGCAGACACCCTTGTACGCTGAGTTACCTCCTGATATATACCTGCTGCAGACACCCTTGTATGCCGAATTACCTCCTGATATATACCTGCTGCAGACACCGTTCTATGCTAAGTTACCTCCTGATGTATACCTGCTGCAGACACCATTGTACGCTGAGTTACCTCCTGATATATATATACCTGCTGCAGATCCCCTTGTATCCTGAGTTAACTCCTGATATATATACCTGCTGCAGACACCCTTGTATCCTGATTTACCTCCTGATATATACCTGCTGCTGACCCCCTTGTACACTGAGCTACCTCCTGATATATACCTGCTTCAGACCCCCTTGTATGCTGAGTTACCTCTTGATATATACCTGCTGCAAACCCCCTTGTATGGTGATGCACCACCTAATATATACCTGCTGCAGACCCCCTTGTATGCAGAGTTACCACCTGATATATACCTACTACAGACACCCTTGTATGCTGAGTTACCCCCTGATATATACCTGCTGCAGACACCCTTGTTTGCTGAGTTACCTCCTGATATATACATGCTGCAGACCCCTTTGTATGCTGAGTTACCTACTGATATATACCTGCTGCAGACCCCTTGTATGCTGAGTTACCTCCTGATATATACCTGCTGCAAACATGCTTGTATGCTGAGTTACCTCCAGATATATACCTGCTGCAGACCCCCTTGTACGCTGAGTTACCCCCTGATATATACCTGCTGCAGACACCCTTGTATGCTGAGTTACCTCCTGATATATAGCTGCTGCAGACCCCCTTGTATGCTGAGTTACCTCCTGATATATACCTGCTGCCACCACCCTTGTACGCTGAGTTACCTCCTGATATATACCTGCTGCAGACACACTTGTACCTTGAGTTACCTCCTGATATATACCTGCTGCAGACACACTTGTACACTGAGTTACCTCCTGATATATACCTGCTGCAGACACCCTTGTATGCTGAATTACCTCCTGATATATACATGCTGCAGACACCCTTGGTCACTAAGTTACCTCCTGATATATACCTGCTGCAGACCGCGTTGTACACTGAGTTACCTCTTGATATATACCTGCTGCAGACCCCCTTATACGCTGTTACCTCCTGATATATACCTGCTGCAGACACCCTAGTATGCTGATTTACCTCCTGATATATACCTGCTGCAGACACCCTTGCACGCTGAGTTACCTCCTGATATATACCCGCTGCAGACCCCCTTGTACACTGAGTTACCTCCTGATATATACCTGTTGCAGACACCCTTGTACACTGCATTACCTCATGATATATACCTGCTGCAGACCCCCTTGTACGCTGAGTTACCTCCTGATATATACCTGCTGCAGACCCCCTTGAATGCTGAGTTACCTCCTGATATATACCTGCTGCAGACCCCCTTGTACGCTGTGTTACCTCCTGATATATACCTGCTGCAGACACCCTTGTATGCCGAGTTACCTCCTGATATATACCTGCTGCAGACACCCTTCTATGCTGAGTTCCCTCCTCATATATACCTGCTGCAGACACCCTTATACGCTGAGTTACCTCCTGATATATACCAGCTGCAGACACACTTGTACGCTGAGTTACCTCCTGATATATACCTGCTGCAGTCACACTTGTACACTGATTTACCTCCTGATATATACCTGCTGCAGACACCCTTGTATGCTGAGTTACCTCCTGATGTATACCTGCTGCAGACATGCTTGTACACTAAGTTACCTCCTGATATATACCTGCTGCAGACCGCTTTGTACACTGAGTTACCTCCTGATATATACCTGCTGTAGACCCCCTTATATGCTGAGTTACCTCCTGATATATACCTGCTGCAGACACCCTTGTACGCTGATTTACCTCTTGATATATACCTGCTGCAGACACCCTTCTACGCTGAGTTACCTCCTGATATATACCTGCTGCAGACACCCTTGTACGCTGCGTTACCTCCTGATATATACCTGCTGCAGACCCCTTGTACGGTGAGTTACCTCCTGATATGTACCTGCTGCAGACCCCCTTGAACGCTGAGTTACCTCCTGCTATATACCTGCTGCAGACCCCCTTGTATGCCGAATTATCTCCTGATATATACCTGCTGCAGACCCCCTTCTATGCTGAGTTCCCTCCTCATATATATCTGCTGCAGATACCCTTATACACTGAGTTACCTCCTGATATATACCTGCTGCAGACACACGTGTACGCTCAGTTACCTCCTGATATATACCTGCTGCAGACACACTTGTACCCTGAGTTACCTCCTGATATATACCTGCTGCAGACACCCTTGTACACTGTTACCTCCTGATATATACCTGCTGCAGACCGCGTTGTACACTGAGTTACCTCCTGATATATACCTGCTGCAGACACCCTTGTATGCTGATTTACCTCCTGATATATACCTGCTGCAGACACCCTTGTACGCTGAGTTACCTCCTGATATATACCTGCTGCACACCCCTTGTACGGTGAGTTACCTACTGATATATACCTGCTGCAGACCCTCTTGTATGCTGAGTTACCTCCTGATATATACCTGCTGCAGACCCCCTTGTACACTGAATTACCTCCTGTTCTATACCTGCTGCTGACCCCCTTGTACGCTGAGTTACCTCCTGATATATACCTGCTGCAGACCCCTTGTATGGTGAGTTACCTCCTAATATATACCTGCTGCAGACACCCTTGTACGCTGAGTTACCTCCTGATATATACCTGCTGCAGACACCCTTGTATGCCGAATTACCTCCTGATATATACCTGCTGCAGACACCGTTCTATGCTAAGTTACCTCCTGATGTATACCTGCTGCAGACACCATTGTACGCTGAGTTACCTCCTGATATATATATACCTGCTGCAGATCCCCTTGTATCCTGAGTTAACTCCTGATATATATACCTGCTGCAGACACCCTTGTATCCTGATTTACCTCCTGATATATACCTGCTGCTGACCCCCTTGTACACTGAGCTACCTCCTGATATATACCTGCTTCAGACCCCCTTGTATGCTGAGTTACCTCTTGATATATACCTGCTGCAAACCCCCTTGTATGGTGATGCACCACCTAATATATACCTGCTGCAGACCCCCTTGTATGCAGAGTTACCACCTGATATATACCTGCTACAGACACCCTTGTATGCTGTTACCCCCTGATATATACCTGCTGCAGACACCCTTGCTTGCTGAGTTACCTCCTGATATATACATGCTGCAGACCCCTTTGTATGCTGAGTTACCTACTGATATATACCTGCTGCAGACCCCTTGTATGCTGAGTTACCTCCTGATATATACCTGCTGCAAACATGCTTGTATGCTGAGTTACCTCCAGATATATACCTGCTGCAGACCCCCTTGTACGCTGTGTTACCCCCTGATATATACCTGCTGCAGACACCCTTGTATGCAGAGTTACCTCCTGATATATAGCTGCTGCAGACCCCCTTGTATGCTGAGTTACCTCCTGATATATACCTGCTGCCACCACCCTTGTACGCTGAGTTACCTCCTGATATATACCTGCTGCAGACACACTTGTACCCTGAGTTACCTCCTGATATATACCTGCTGCAGACACACTTGTACACTGAGTTACCTCCTGATATATACCTGCTGCAGACACCCTTGTATGCTGAATTACCTCCTGATATATACATGCTGCAGACACCCTTGGTCACTAAGTTACCTCCTGATATATACCTGCTGCAGACCGCATTGTACACTGAGTTACCTCCTGATATATACCTGCTGCAGACCCCCTTATACGCTGTTACCTCCTGATATATACCTGCTGCAGACACCCTAGTATGCTGATTTACCTCCTGATATATACCTGCTGCAGACACCCTTGCATGCTGAGTTACCTCCTGATATATACCCGCTGCAGACCCCCTTGTACACTGAGTTACCTCCTGATATATACCTGTTGCAGACACCCTTGTACACTGCATTACCTCATGATATATACCTGCTGCAGACCCCCTTGTACGCTGAGTTACCTCCTGATATATACCTGCTGCAGACACCCTTGTATGCCGAGTTACCTCCTGATATATACCTGCTGCAGACACCCTTCTATGCTGAGTTCCCTCCTCATATATACCTGTTGCAGACACCCTTATACGCTGAGTTACCTCCTGATATATACCAGCTGCAGACACACTTGTACGCTGAGTTACCTCCTGATATATACCTGCTGCAGTCACACTTGTACACTGATTTACCTCCTGATATATACCTGCTGCAGACACCCTTGTATGCTGAGTTACCTCCTGATATATACCTGCTGCAGACATGCTTGTACACTAAGTTACCTCCTGATATATACCTGCTGCAGACCGCTTTGTACACTGAGTTACCTCCTAATATATACCTGCTGTAGACCCCCTTATATGCTGAGTTACCTCCTGATATATACCTGCTGCAGACACCCTTGTACGCTGATTTACCTCTTGATATATACCTGCTGCAGACACCCTTGTATGCTGAGTTACCTCCTGATATATACCTGCTGCAGACACCCTTGTACGCTGCGTTACCTCCTGATATATACCTGCTGCAGACCCCTTCTACGGTGAGTTACCTCCTGATATGTACCTGCTGCAGACCCCCTTGAACGCTGAGTTACCTCCTGCTATATACCTGCTGCAGACCCCCTTGTATGCTGAGTTACCTCCTGACGTATACCTGCTGCAGACACCCTTGTATGCCGAATTATCTCCTGATATATACCTGCTGCAGACCCCCTTCTATGCTGAGTTCCCTCCTCATATATACCTGCTGCAGATACCCTTATACACTGAGTTACCTCCTGATATATTCCTGCTGCAGACACACGTGTACGCTCAGTTACCTCCTGATATATACCTGCTGCAGACACACTTGTACCCTGAGTTACCTCCTGATATATACCTGCTGCAGACACCCTTGTACACTGTTACCTCCTGATATATACCTGCTGCAGACCGCGTTGTACACTGAGTTACCTCCTGATATATACCTGCTGCAGACACCCTTGTACACTAAGTTACCTCCTGATATATACCTGCTGCAGACCACGTTGTACACTGAGTTACCTCCTGATATATACCTGCTGCAGACCCCCTTATACGCTGTTACCTCCTGATATATACCTGCTGCAGACACCCTTGTATGCTGATTTACCTCCTGATATATACCTGCTGCAGACACCCTTATACGCTGAGTTATCTCCTGATATATACCTGCTGCAGACCCCCTTGTACGCTGAGTTACCTCCTGATATATACCGGCTGCAGACCCCCTTGTACGCTGAGTTACCTCCTGATATATACCTGCTGCAGACACCCTTGTACGCTGCGTTACCTCCTGATATATACCTGCTGCAGACCCCATTGTACACTGAGTTACCTCCTGATATATACCTGCTGCAGACCCCCTTGAACACTGAGTTACCTCCTGATATATACCTGCTGCAGACCCCCTTGTATGCTGTGTTACCTCCTGATATATACCTGCTGCAGACACCCTTGTATGCCGAGTTACCTCCTGATATATACCTGCTGCAGACACCCTTCTATGCTGAGTTCCCTCCTCATTTATACCTGCTGCAGACACCCTTTTATGCTGAGTTACCTCCTGATATATACCTGCTGCAGACACACTTGTACGCTGAGTTACCTCCTGATATATACCTGCTGCAGACACACTTGTACACTGATTTACCTCCTGATATATACCTGCTGCAGACACTCTTGTATGCTGTTACCTCCTGATATTTACCTGCTGCAGACCGCGTTGTACACTGCGTTACCTCCTGATATATACTTGCTGCAGACCCCTTTATATGCTGAGTTACCTCCTGATATATACCTGCTGCAGACACCCTTCTACTCTGATTTACCTCTTGATATATACCTGCTGCAGACACCCTTGTACACTGAGTTACCTCCTGATATATACCTGCTGCAGAAACCCTTGTACACTGAGTTACCTCCTGATATATACCTGCTGCAGACCCCCTTGAGCGCTGAGTTACCTCCTGGTATATACCTGCTGCAGACCCCCTTGTACGCTGAGTTACCTCCTGATATATACCTGCTGCAGACACCCTTGTATGCCGAGTTACCTCCTGATATATACCTGCTGCAGACACCCTTCTATGCTGTGTTCCCTCCTCATATATACCTGCTGCAGACACCCTTATACGCTGAGTTACCTCCTGATATATACCTGCTGCAGACACCCTTTACGCTGAGCTACCGCCAGATATATACCTGCTGCAGACACCCTTGTACCCTGTTACCTCCTGATATATACCTGCTGCAGACCACGTTGTACACTGAGTTACCTCCTGATATATACCTGCTGCAGACCCTATTATATGCTGAGTTACCTCCTACAACATACCTGCTGCAGACTCCCTTGTACGCTGATTTACCTCCTGATATATACCTGCTGCAGACACCCTTGTACTCTGAGTTACCTCCTGATATATACCTGCTGCAGACACCCTTGTACGCTGAGTTACCTCCTGATATATACCGGCTGCAGACCCCTTTGTACACTGAGTTACCTCCTGATATATACCTGCTGCAGACACCCTTGTACGCTGAGTTACCTCCTGATATATACCTGCTGCAGACCCCTTGTACCATGAGTTACCTCCTGATATATACCTGCTGCATACCCCCTTGAACGCTGGTACCTCCTGATATATACCTGCTGCAGACCCCCTTGTACGCTGAGTTACCTCCTGATATATACCTGCTGCAGACACCCTTGTATGCCGAGTTACCTCCTGATATATACCTGCTGCAGACACCCTTCTATGCTGAGTTACCTCCTGATATATACCTGCTGCTGACCCCATTGTACACTGAGTTACCTCCTGATATATACCTGCTGCAGACCCCCTTGAACACTGAGTTACCTCCTGATATATACCTGCTGCAGACCCTTTGTACGCTGCGTTACCTCCTGATATATACCTGCTGCAGACCCCATTGTACACTGAGTTACCTCCTGATATATACCTGCTGCAGACCCCCTTGAACACTGAGTTACCTCCTGATATATACCTGCTGCAGACCCCCTTGTATGCCGAGTTACCTCTTGATATATACCTGCTGCAGACACCCTTCTATGCTGAGTTCCCTCCACATTTATACCTGCTGCAGACACCCTTATATGCTGAGTTACCTCCTGATATATACCTGCTGCAGACACACTTGTACGCTGAGTTACCTCCTGATATATACCTGCTGCAGACACACTTGTACACTGATTTACCTCCTGATATATACCTGCTGCAGACACCCTTGTATGCTGTTACCTCCTGATATATACCTGCTGCAGACATCCTTGTACACTAAGTTACCTCCTGATATTTACCTGCTGCAGACCGCGTTGTACACTGCGTTACCTCCTGATATATACTTGCTGTAGACGCCCTTATATGCTGATTTACCTCCTGATATATACCTGCTGCAGACACCCTTCTACGCTGATTTACCTCTTGATATATACCTGCTGCAGACACCCTTGTACACTGAGTTACTTCCTGATATATACCTGCTGCAGAAACCCTTGTACACTGCGTTACCTCCTGATATATACCTGCTGCAGACCCCCTTGAGCGCAGAGTTACCTCCTGGTATATACCTGCTGCAGACCCCCTTGTACGCTGAGTTACCTCCTGATATATACCTG
Organism: Protopterus annectens; assembly: GCF_019279795.1. Lineage (NCBI taxonomy): Eukaryota > Metazoa > Chordata > Ceratodontiformes > Protopteridae > Protopterus > Protopterus annectens. The sequence continues at coordinate 1,354,086,629 of NC_056746.1, read as the reverse complement.
CTGCAGACACCCTTGTATGCCGAGTTACCTCCTGATATATACCTGCTGCAGACACCCTTCTATGCTGTGTTCCCTCCTCATATATACCTGCTGCAGACACCCTTATACGCTGAGTTACCTCCTGATATATACCTGCTGCAGGCACCCTTATACGCTGAGTTACCTCCTGATATATACCTGCTGCACATACCCTTGTACGCTGAGCTACCGCCTGATATATACCTGCTGCAGACACCCTTGTACCCTGTTACCTCCTGATATATACCTGCTGCAGACCACGTTGTACACTGAGTTACCTCCTGATATATACCTGCTGCAGACCCCATTATATGCTGAGTTACCTCCTGCTACATACCTGCTGCAGACTCCCTTGTACGCTGATTTACCTCCTGATATATACCTGCTGCAGACCCCCTTGTACGCTGAGTTACCTCCTGATATATACCTGCTGCAGACCCCTTGCACCGTGAGTTACCTCCTGATATATACCTGCTGCATACCCCCTTGAACGCTGGTACCTCCTGATATATACCTGCTGCAGACCCCCTTGTACGCTGAGTTACCTTCTGATATATACCTGCTGCAGACACCCTTGTATGCCGAGTTACCTCCTGATATATACCTGCTGCAGACACCCTTCTATGCTGAGTTACCTCCTGATATATACCTGCTGCTGAACCCCTTGTACACTGAATTACCTCCTGATATATCTCTGCTGCTGACCCCCTTGTACGCTGAGTTACCTCTTGATATATACCTGCCGCAGACACCCTTGTACGCTGAGTTACCTCCTTTTATATACCTGCTGCAGACACCCTTGTATGCCGAATTACCTCCTGATATATACCTGCTGCAGACACCCTTGTACACTGAGTTACCTCCTGATATATATACCTGCTGCAGACCCCCTTGTATCCTGAGTTACCTCCTGATATATACCTGCTGCAGACACCCTTGTATCCTGAGTTACCTCCTGATATGTACCTGCTGCAGACCCCCTTGTATGCTGAGTTACCTCTTGATATATACCTGCTGCAAACCCCCTTGTATGGTGATGCACCACCTGATATATTCATGCTGCAGACCCCCTTGTATGCAGAGTTACCTCCTGATATATACCTACTACAGACACCCTTGTACGCTTAATTACCCCCTGATATATACCTGCTGCAGACACCCTTGCTTGCTGAGTTACCTCCTGATATATACATGCTGCAGACCCCTTTGTATGCTGAGTTACCTACTGATATATACCTGCTGCAGAACCCTTGTATGCTGAGTTACCTCCTGATATATACCTGCTGCAGACCCCCTTGTACGCTGAGTTACCTCCTGATATGTACCTGCTGCAGACACCCTTGTACGCTGAGTTACCTCCTGATAGATAGCTACTGCAGACACCCTTGTACGTGAGTTACCTCCTGATATATACCTGCTGCAGACCCCTTGTACGCTGAGTTACCTCCTGATATGTACCTGCTGCAGACCCCCATTTACACTGAGTTACTTCCTGATATATACCTGCTGCAGACACACGTGTACACTGAGTTACCTCCTGATATATACCTGCTGCAGACCCCTTGTACGCTGAGTTACCTCCTGATATGTACCTGCTGCAGACCCCCATGTACACTGAGTTACCTCCTGATATATACCTGCTGCAGACACACTTGTACAATGATTTACCTCCTGATATATACCTGCTGCAGACCCCTTGTATGCCGAGTTACCTCCTGATATGTACCTGCTGCAGACCCCCATGTACACTGAGTTACCTCCTGATATATACCTGCTGCAGACCCCCTTGTACGCTGAGTTACCTCCTGATATATACCTGCTGCAGACCCCCTTGTATGCTGAGTTACCTCCTGATATATACCTGCTGCAGACACCCTTGTACGCTGAGTTACCTCCTGATATATACCTGCTGCTGACCCCCTTGTACGCTGCATTACCTCCTGATATGTACCTGCTGCAGACCCCCATGTACACTGAGTTACCTCCTGATGTATACCTGCTGCAGACCCCCTTGTATGCTGCGTTACCTCCTGATGTATACCTGCTGCAGACCCCCATGTACACTGAGTTACCTCCTGATATATAGCTGCTGCAGACCCCCATGTACACTGAGTTACCTCCTGATATGTACCTGCTGCAGACACACTTGTACCCTGAGTTACCTCCTGATATATACCTGCTGCAGACACACTTGAACGCTGAGTTACCTCCTGATATGTACCTGCTGCAGACCCCCTTGTGGATATCTGATTATCCTCTCCTTATTTATCATTGGCATGTGCCTTACAATACCCACCTTTGGATTTATTATTAGTTTTATTAAATTAACCCTTCCCATTATCAGCATTACTTTCCTTTTTCATGGCCATTAGCACAGAGGAGTACAGCTCTGAACTGTTAACAAGGTGCTTTGTGCAGCCAAATGTGCAGAGTTTTATTCCTTCCACCTCCCTTTGCCTGCTATGTGTGTCTGTAGTCCCTGAAAAGATATACGTGTGTCGAGTGTGCTTAACTTGATTTACAGATGTATAAAATAAAAAAAAAGTCAGCATGATCAACTCCCTTTTTATCCACTTCTGCATGGGGACAGGTTGTCAGACAAAGTGTTGCCACATGTCTTAATTCAGAGCCATGCTCCTAACTTCAACACTCATAATGGGATTTACCAAGAATCAGTAGCAAGGGATTAGTTGATTCATCTACTTCAAGTCTTGGCTCCCCTAACCGTATTATAATGTATACATTTTGGTGCTGTCCCCAAATACATCAGCACTGGACCTTTTGTGTTACCCATGTATTGGATGAGTCCTGTGTCCCCAGGTTACTTGTGCATCACCTTAATATCCCTGCTGTTTTGCCTATATTTCAACTCTCGGCCGTGTTCCTTGAATGATCCTCAGATCTGCATTTTCCTCCTCTGCACCCGTATTCCCTTCGAGTCCTTCCTAGGACACAGACGTTTACTTTTCCTGTCCTTGTCCCTGGTCTCTATGCTTAGCTGAGTTCATCAGCTCATTTGCCCCCCCACCACCACCAACCTTGTATCTTCTTTCTCCTTTTTTCTGTTTACCACTGATCATCCTTTCCTATCTTTCTCCAGCTTCATTTTTGCCCCCACCATAATCCTGGCTTATATTAAATAATTGCTGTCTCCTTGTACACAGTCTCCTTCGTAATTCCCCCGAATGGTGTTTTCCTGCACATATCCCCTTTTTATTCCCTTTTTCATCCCCTACATTTCACATTCTCACTCCTCTTCATTAGTAACTACATTTTATTTTGTGTTTCCCCCTTCCTTTGCATCACCCATCTATTTCTCTGTGTCCCTCCTCTTCCTTCTTTCATTCATTCATTTTGCCTTTATATTTATACTCTTGTTGTCACGTGTTTAGCACTGCCTGGTTTAACAGCATCTGATTTTAAGCCCTTCTTTACATTTCCCCCACAGTTCCAGTTGCTCAGATTCTTGTTATTAGAGCCCATAGACTTTTCAGGCATGTTTGTGCACTACCTTTCCCCCATGTTGTTCATGCAGCCCTACATGTTTACTATTCTCTTCCACCCGATATCATCCCAGAATAAGTCATAGATTCCTGGAACGCCAATACGTTGGGGAACACTGCAAGTGTTGCTGTTACATGCTTCCCAGTCAGATGAATCTCCCTCTCTTTCATCTTCACACTTTGCTGTGTTTCTTTAATCTGTCTCTCCTCTGAAGGTGCAGTACTTTAGAGCTCCTTGAAACCACTCAGATATTTATTTCAATGATTATGCTGGCTAATCCCTCTCCTCAGTCGTGGCCGTGCCTCATTCATCCTTCCTTCTTCTTCTCAACTACTTCTATTTCTTTTGGCTTATCCTGCTCTTCCCTGCTGCCCTTGGCCCTTCCCTTCCTCTCTTCATTTACGCATTTTCCCACCTCGCTCCTCACCCACCCCTGCATGGACTGCTAATAGACCTGTTTAAAAATTATTTCAGTCTTGATAGAAATGTTACCTTTCCTCATTAAAACACTGTTATTCATTCACATATTAAAATAAATATTTATTTGTGGTATTCATAAATTCAGTAATTCACTCCTTTTTACTAGCTCTTTATATTTGGACATTTGATTTCCAAAAGAATGAGTCAGTTTAGTTTAACTGTAAACCTGGCTTAGTGCTGTTACATTCAGTGGAGCGCTGTAAGTTATCAGTAGGTTGGTCACTACGAGAGTTTATGATTCTGGTACCCCTTTGCCCAATTGATTTCCTTGCCTGATACCCTCTTTTATCACCATTTCTTCATTCTTCTCTTCTCTCTTCCATTCCATGTGTTCTTTATAGAATCCTGTGTTTGCTGCTATGAACAGAGGGGGGTTGGATACAAACTTACTGGTGGTATATACAATCTTACTGGTGGAAGATATAATCTTACTGGATGTAAATACAATCTTACTGGTGTAAGATATTATCTTACTGGTTAATACAGTCATACTGGTGGTAGGTACAATCGTACTGGAGGGAGATATAGTCTTACTGGTGGTATATATATAGTCTTGCTGGTGGTAGATTCAATGTTGCTCAATGTTGTAACATAACTTAGGATAATGGAAGGGTTGTGAAGTGAAGCAGAATTAGCCCAATGACATTTTTTCTAACTCATGTCCTCTGACAATCCAGCCCCATCCCCCAGACTGCTCTAATGGCCTGTTTATTCTCCCTGGCGTAATAGCCCTACTGACCATTTGTTCCTTTGAGGAAAGTGTTGAGTGAACCATGACTGGGGCCATCTTCCATGTGCAAGGGATCAGGGTCCCCTACCTAAGTGTTCGTATGTACTACAACTTCTACGATAGCTGATTGCAGGGAGTACATATGTGTAATCACACATGCTGGTCCCTTGCCATTGTGATGTCCCTCTGTGTAACTCTGAGGCACTACAGTCATAGAAATGTGGCCCTGTACCTACATCGCTATAGATGTCAGGCAAGCAATGACCCAGACCATCTCAATCATCACAGGAAGGGTGAAACGGTAACATCCCTCATGCCATCCTTCACCTTGTCTGGTCACACCAACCCCACTGAGAAAACCCAACCAGTATGTATTGTATTTAACCTTTAACCAGCTATGCTACAGAGGCAGTAAGCCGAGTGAACTTGTAAAGAAGACTTGGGATAAGTGGAAGGGTGTTGTTTCCTTTGGGAGGTGAGTATGCTGCTACCTAGTGTAGCTTGCAGTGCATGACCACTCTTCACAAGTGTTTGATTACTTTCTGGCTGTTACTATTTATTTATTTAATATTTTATCCAAAAATGTCAGCGCAAACACTCTATATGTTAATATATCATCTTACATGCCCATTTCTTTTTTACAGGTCTGTCCTTCTTCTCCTTAAAAATCCTACCTTTGTCTTCCTCTGTCTGTCAGGTGCAACAGAGGCTATGCTGATTGCTGGGATGTCAACCTTTGGTCCTAAATTCATGGAGTCTCAGTTCAGTTTAAGTGCCTCAGAAGCAGCTACCCTATTTGGTGAGTCATGATGTTGACAGATATGCATAGATGTACTGTATCTATATATATATATATATATATATATATATATATATATATATATTATTTTGTATGCATCTGTTTTGAAACAGCTTAATTTGTGTCAGGAATATATGGTTAAAAATAATGACATTAGGAATATTTCTTGTATGTGTTTGTGTGGTGTGTGCGCGTTTGTGTGCATGTGTGTGTGTGTGTGTGTGTGTGTGTGTGTGTGTGTGTGTGTGTGTGTGTGTGTGTGTGTGTGTGTGTGTGTGTGTGTGTGTGTGTGTGTGTGTGTGTGTGTGTGTGTGCATGTGTTTATTCAAGTCTACCATGAATCTACCAATTTCAAACTACTGTTTGAACATCTATCCAAAAATTGGCATTGCTCTTGCGCCAAACCTAACTGACAAGATCTCTATAACTCTCTCATCACACTGTCTACTCCTTACCTCATTTTCTCCCTTTTCTCAGTGTTATTACTACTCCAAAAAAAAAAAAAAATATATATATATATATATATATATATATATATATATATATATATATATATGGGTCTACCTTGTATCAACAAAATTATATTTCTTTGAATTTTACTTACTGACTCCACTTCTCGAAACTTCATTAAACCGAAAGCACAGACTGTTGAAATCCTTTCCTTGTGAAAAGCATCACTTGGCCACCGTGGGAAAAAAACCTGAATGGACCAAAAGTAAACCCAGAAAAATGGGGGGCTTTGCCACTCCACACTACACACACTCTCCCTTTTTAAATATACCAACTCTGAGATTGCACTGCACTGAAGAAAGGGCAAAGTTCACCATGGTGGCCAAGTGTTTCCTTTCATAGGGAAAGGATTCTGGTGAAGCTCCTGTCATCCCTGAAGGCAGAGGGAGAATATATTTTTCCCTAGGTAGCAGGCAAAGCTCCCCTAGGCTCCCAGACAATGCTCCTGTCTGTCCAAGTAACAGAAGTAAAATAAATAATGCTAAACCAAACTTTATCTTTATTTCTTTTTAGCTGCAAAACAGCTATAATCAGTGGTGGTGGTGCTGCAGTAGTGTTGTCACCTCACAGTTAGGTGTTGCGCTGTTCGATTCTCAGCTAGAGCGTCTTCTGTGTGGAGACATGCGTGAATGGGCGTACCTTCGTTGAAGGTTGTGCGTCAGAGCTGGCAGCTCGGCACGTAAAAAATCTACTGCCAATCATTAGCGGACCGGAGTTCCGCTGTAGCGACCCCTAACCGGGAAAAGCCGAAAGACACAACAACAAAGCTGCAAAACAGCTACAACCATCCTAAAAAAAATTTTAAGCAGTTTACAAAGAAAAAAAAAAAGAAAGAAAAAAAGCTATTCATTTTTTTAAATGAGAGTTCCTGCTGTGTTGTGGGTACCAAATATAAATTCCACTAAATGCTCACAAAACCCTGTCCACTCCACCATGAAACACAATCAGAAGCCTTTGAAGTGATGCCTAAGAGTTACCCTTATGCAAATATAAGGATGAACAAATGTAGACTGAGTATGAAGCCGAGAGGGGGAAGAAAGCAACTAAGACAGCCAGGACAGTAGAAACTGCAGACAAATAATTAGAAAGGTATATTCGCCTTTATAAAAGGTAAAACAAAATACAGCCTTTTGGTTAATTTTGTGCCCCCTCTAAGCAACAGCCCTGAGCAGCTGCCCCTTTTGCCCTGACCTTCCTACGCTACTGCAAGCTGTTGTCTATAATTTGAAAAGGTGGCAAGTGGTACATAAACAGATAAAATATTATGGTAGCTTTGTCTGTAGGAGATGCGTAAAAAGTTGAATTGTGTCTGAAAAATAATGGGGTCATCATAATTTGACTGAAGTAATCAAATGATCAAAGAAAAAGTGATCTTAAGGTACTTCATGTTGTGTGAAACAGAACGTGAATATTTGTCATTAAGTATAGTTTTAGTTGTTGAAGAACTCGTTTCTGGTTGAACGTGAATATTTGTCATTAAGTATAGTTTTAGTTGTTGAAGAACTCGTTTCTGGTTGAACGTGAATATTTGTCATTAAGTATAATATTAATAATATAATATTAAGTATTTAGTATATTAAGTTTTAGTTGTTAGAGAACTCGTTTCTGGTTGAACGTGAATATCTGTCATTAAGTATAGTTTTAGTTGTTGGAGAACTCGTTTCTGGTTGAACGTGAATATTTGTCATTAAGTATAGTTTTAGTTGTTGAAGAACTAGTTTCTGGTTGAACGTGAATATCTGTCATTAAGTATAGTTTTAGTTGTTGGAGAACTAGTTTCTGGTTGAACGTGAATATTTGTCATTAAGTATAGTTTTAGTTGTTGAAGAACTCGTTTCTGGTTGAACGTGAATATCTGTCATTAAGTATAGTTTTAGTTGTTGGAGAACTCGTTTCTGGTTGAACGTGAATATTTGTCATTAAGTATAGTTTTAGTTGTTGAAGAACTCGTTTCTGGTTGAACGTGAATATCTGTCATTAAGTATAGTTTTAGTTGTTGGAGAACTCGTTTCTGGTTGAACGTGAATATCTGTCATTAAGTATAGTTTTAGTTGTTGAAGAACTCGTTTCTGGTTGAACGTGAATATCTGTCATTAAGTATAATATTAATAATATAATATTAAGTATTTAGTATATTAAGTTTTAGTTGTTGGGGAACTCGTTTCTGGTTGAACGTGAATATCTGTCATTAAGTATAATATTAATAATATAATATTAAGTATTTAGTATATTAAGTTTTATTTGTTGGAGAACTCGTTTCTGGTTGAACGTGAATATCTGTCATTAAGTATAATATTAATAATATAATATTAAGTATTTAGTATATTAAGTTTTAGTTGTTGGAGAACTCGTTTCTGGTTGAACGTGAATATCTGTCATTAAGTATAATATTAATAATATAATATTAAGTATTTAGTATATTAAGTTTTAGTTGTTGGAGAACTCGTTTCTGGTTGAACGTGAATATCTGTCATTAAGTATAATATTAATAATATAATATTAAGTATTTAGTATATTAAGTTTTAGTTGTTGGAGAACTCGTTTCTGGTTGAATGTGAATATCTGTCATTAAGTATAATATTAATAATATAATATTAAGTATTTAGTATATTAAATTTTAGTTGTTGGAGAACTCGTTTCTGGTTGAACGTGAATATCTGTCATTAAATATAATATTAATAATATAACATTAAATATTTAGTATATTAAGTTTTAGTTGTTGGAGAACTCGTTTCTGGTTGAACATGAATATCTGTCATTAAGTATAATATTAATAATATAATATTAAGTATTTAGTATATTAAGTTTTAGTTGTTGGAGAACTCGTTTCTGGTTGAACGTGAATATCTGTCATTAAGTATAATATTAATAATATAATATTAAGTATTTAGTATATTAAGTTTTAGTTGTTGAAGAACTCGTTTCTGGTTGAACGTGAATATCTGTCATTAAGTATAGTTTTAGTTGTTGGAGAACTCGTTTCTGGTTGAACGTGAATATTTGTCATTAAGTATAGTTTTAGTTGTTGGAGAACTCGTTTCTGGTTGAACGTGGATATTTGTTATTAAGTATAGTTTTAGTTGTTGGAGAACTCGTTTCTGGTTGAACGTGAATATCTGTCATTAAGTATAGTTTTAGTTGTTGAAGAACTCGTTTCTGGTTGAACGTGAATATTTGTCATTAAGTATAGTTTTAGTTGTTGAAGAACTCGTTTCTGGTTGAACGTGAATATCTGTCATTAAGTATAGCTTTAGTTGTTGGAGAACTCGTTTCTGGTTGAACGTGAATATTTGTCATTAAGTATAGTTTTAGTTGTTGAAGAACTCGTTTCTGGTTGAACGTGAATATTTGTCATTAAGTATAGTTTTAGTTGTTGAAGAACTTGTTTCTGGTTGAACGTGAATATCTGTCATTAAGTATAGTTTTAGTTGTTGAAGAACTCGTTTCTGGTTGAACGTGAATATCTGTCATTAAGTATAGTTTTAGTTGTTGGAGAACTCGTTTCTGGTTTCACTGGAGCTCATTTCTGTTTTCACTGACATTAATTTCTAGTTTCACTATTCCTGAATTCAGTAAAAAGTTCTTCACAACATTTATGGTCATGAGTGGAGAAAACCTGATTGCAAGTAGCTAGAGAATGTGTTGACCCATAGAGTAAGTGGGCAGAGTAAGATCCAATACCCAGAATCTGATTGAATTGCACAAACCTGCCCGCCCACCAGGTAAACATCTACTGTCATTCTCCTTAGCATGCCTCTGGAACTCTCTGCCACCTCTTATCCATACCACTGGCAGTCTCTCTTCCTTTAAAACATTGGTTCACTCACACCAGACATCCCATTGGGAATGTTCCTGCTCCCATCCTACATAAACCCCCCTAGTAACTCACCTTTTCTACCCCTCCCTCCCTCTCTCCTTTCCCACCCCAGTCTAAACTGTCTACCTCCTTCTCACTGTCTTCTTCTCCTCCCTTTTCCCTCGCTGGTCATCTTTGCCTTCGCTCACTGCCTTATTAAATCACCCACATGCAACCTATGTATTCCTGCCCCTACTGTTATATTTCTTCAGTAGGAACAAATATATTTGTAAATATCTACTTGTGGTTTTTAATTTCTGTTTTTGCATTTGTAGGAACTAAGGTTTTTATGATTTCTGTTTTTGCATTTTTACTAAATTGTACCCTCAATTACCATGTTTTTTACCTGTGCTTCTGTATTACTATGAATTTATTTATGTGCATTGTCTTTATGGAGCTTTTCTCCCCAGAACTCCATTGAAAATGGGCTGCTCTTGGTCCAGTAGACCATCCTGGCAAACAAACTGCAAATAAAATAAATAAATAAATAAATAAAATAATTTGACATGATTCTTATGATGTGATTTTAGAGTAAAATGTAAAGAGCAGAGTCGTTCTTTGTTTTTATCTTTGAATAACAGTAAAGAGAATGCGCCATGTCCTTTCTTTAAGTGGAAGGCTATCTTGTCAGCATAGGCTTATACCGCAATGTTCAAGTCTGAGCGCTAGCAGAACAAACCTGCCGATGCAATTACTAAGGACTTGTAAGTATGAGGTATGGGGCAGAAGAATATATGATAAAGGAGAATCTATATTTGATCTTTGTGTGGAAGGCAAACTTTTTGGGCTACGATGCTTGCTTGCAGCATAAGGACATAAGATTTTCTCAGTCGATAAGAAAGGAGAGCAGTTGATTTTGTTCTTAAAGTGGATAATGCACAAGATCAGACAGAGGGGGGGGGATGTCCAGGTACATACCTAGATATTTATATTTAGAAATGGTCTCTATGTTATTCTTCTAGGAGGTAAGAACCTGAGATAGGATGATGATGGAACAAAGTGTAGTATTTTTTACCAAACATCATTTTTATGTCTAATGTGGAGCCATTCCTAGGAATATAGCCAGTGAGTGAAAACTCTGAAGTCTTTTAGGAGGTTTGTTCTCAAAGAACTAATGGCTTTAGAAAAGATCTACTACACTGAGGTATTCGGTGTCTATTGAAACAGTCTTCATAACTCTGTCAGTGATCTGTACTTAAGATACTGAACAGTCTTGTTCTGGCCCCTCACATATATCTTATAAATGTTACTTACTAATATATTATTTTACTGAGTATCTGGAAGTTTCTAGCTATGAAACTATGTACACTGCTTTACCTGCTGCTTCTGTGTCTTACAACTTTGCTCACTTCTTAAATTGCTTAAGGTGGTAGGACTTTTTCAAGTCAGGGATGTTAGAGTGGTACAGCAATTAGCATTGCTATAGCATGTTACTTGGTTCTTATCTATGTCTGCATGTCCTCTTTCTGTTATTGAGGGTTCTTACCAGCTATATTCTCCTGCATTCCAAAGACTTGCTGGTAAAAGGTTTGGTGATCCCATATGTGGCACATAGATGCACGTAGAGTGTGCCACATTTTTTTTTTTTTGGAGTCGGTGACATTGAGCTGGCAATTTTTAAATGCACTAGAGCTTCATTTTCAGTTTTTTTTTGTTTTGTAATTATTATTACAGATGTGACAGAATTACTATTTGAGTTACTTCCTTCATTCAGAAAAAATAGCCATTTCTGATAGTCTCACAGTAGTCCAGAAAGAACTGTCAGAAGTACTGACAAAATATTCCAGGAAATAGGCCATGTCCTACAAAGCTCCTGGGACAGATGTCAGTTGCAGAAGACATTCTCTCACTTAACTGTCTAAAGGACTACAGTATGTTTTGGAAAAAGAGTCATACAGAAACATTCTGTTTTGAGGATATAAGGAAAAAAACTCAGGGTGATGTGAGGAAGCATTCTTTTTCATAAAGAGATGCATGGGAGAGCCTGAAACAAAGGTAAATGTCATGAGAAGGTCATAAAGCTGTTTAATGACTGAAGGTGAGGAGAAGAGGAACATAAGTGTAGTAACTATTAAACACTGGAAGGGATAGCAGGTACACTTAGTGGTCCCACTGAGTACTAACCTCCTCCCATGCCCAATGTTCCATATTTAAAGTGGAAAATGGTAAACATTCACTGATTAAGCTTATTTCAGTTACACAAAGGTAGCATAGGTGCCAGCTTTTCAGGGTGGTTAGAGTAGAATCTATCCAAAAGATTTTCTGAATATTACACCAGTCTAAAAAGCACTCACTGCAGCTCCAGCAGCTCTGGGCTCACATACGTTTAGATGTCAGTGGGCTCACATGCTTTAGGAAGTCAGTGGGCTCACATGCTTTTAGATGTTAGTCGGCTCACAGATGTTAGGTCGTCAGTGGGCTCACAAGCTTTTAGAGGTTAGTCGACTCACAGGCTTTAGGAGGTCAGTGGGCTGCTGATAAACCTTTAGAGGTCATAGGACTTTTTTTCACCCTGCATATAATTCCTAGTATGTGCTCATGTTAGGGCTGACAGTGTAACTACTGAGTATATCCACCCTTTGTAGCAGTATGCTAATCAAAACAGTTGAAGGCACTCTACACAATGATTTATTCTAAGGTAAGTGACAAGGAATGAGATCTACATCCTCACACCTACAGGACCTCCAGCTGTGGGAATAGGCACTGTATGTGGTTGGTATTAGCTTATATACCAGGTAAGTACTATTCTGAGACTATTACCCTTACAGCCACCTGCTCATGCAGAAGAGGTGGGATTGGGTTTTACCCTTACTAGCTGGAGTATTTCACAGTTATGATAACCATTAATGATTTGCTGACCTGCATGTGACACTTAAGTTGAGATTCAGCAGAATCTATCCCATGATGCCATAGTGGAGAAAGTTGTCATTTAAATTGGATTGTTTTTCTCTGACGTTTCTCCTTCCCTTTGGTTCCCAAAGTTCATCTAGAAGTTAGAAGATTATGAGCCCAACTGGAGAGCAGAAACACATTTATAGGTTCATAGGTTCATAAGTTGGTACTAGGCCCTAAGGCCTATGCAAGCCTAGCCATAACAATTTACTGGAAATTTCTTCCCACAATATTTACTTCTCTGGGCCCCTGTCTAGCAGGGCGACTGACATGATCCCTGGGGTGAATTTCCTATCTCCCATCCAATCATCAAGGTTCCTTTTAAAGAGGGCCAATGAGGCACTCTGCTTGACATGTATGGGCAGTCTATTCCAGAGTATGGGGAGTCTCTGGGGCAGGAACCTATCCCTCCAGCATGTTTTGCTCATTGTGATGATAAGGTTTAGATCCCTGGAGCATGTGGCTCTGAGGGATTGGGATTTCTTTAAGTGGAGCATGTCCAACAGCTCAGGGTTTGACATGGCCTTGTATTTTAAGCAGAGATCACCTCTGAGTAGACGATATGCCACAGAGTACAGCTGGAGTTTTTTTAGACGGTCAGCATATGGCATCTGCATTAGGCCTGTGATTCTTTTAGTGAGGTATTCTGTGGCCTTTCCAGCTGTTGCAGATGTCTTGTGAGGTGCATACCAAATGGGGCATTATACTCTATAATGGGTCTAATGAGGGATGAGTACAGTGGGACAATGATCTCCTTTTTTCTGGATGAAAAGCCCTTAGTGATGAGGTGTGCCACATAGAAGGATTTCCTGACTGTTGTGGTGATATGGTTATCGAAAGTAAGACCACTGTCCACCTGTGTCCCTAAGTCTCTCATCACACTTTCGATGTTTAGTGTCCTGCCACCTATGTGGTAGTTCATGGGTACATGTTTTTTTCCAAAGGGGATAACTATACATTTCTTGGCATTAAGCTTGAGCCCATGGCTCTGGCACCAGGCATCTGTTTCTGTAAGGCCCTTTAGTAGAATATCCACATCATTTGGGGATTCAATAATTGCTCCCAGTTTGCAGTCATCTGCAAACTTTGTTAGCCAGAGTCCCTTAGTGTTGGCCTGTACTTCAGAGAAGTAGATGCCAAACAAGAGTGGTCCCAGGACTGAACCCTGAGGTACTCCACTTGTCACTTGTCTGGAGCTGGATTTGGAGTCGGCTACTTTTACAGTCTGGGTTCTGTCAGTAAGCCAGTTGGCAACCCATCGAGTGACGTAGGGATTTATGCCCAGCTTAGTAAGTTTATCTATGATTCCAAAGTGGGGGATGGTGTCAAAGGGCTTGGCGAGGTCCAGATAGGCTGTGTGGACCGCCTTACCCTCGTCCACAGCTCTGGAGATCTATTCGAAGAAGTCAATCAGATTCAGGAGACAAGATCGGCCCTTCACAAACCCAAACTGGGTTGGGTCCAGTGTTTGAAGGTTGCCAATGTCTTTGTTTATAAGTTCCATGATAATGCGTTCCATGCCCTTGCAGATCAGGCTTGTCAGACTGACGGGACGGTAGTTCCCGGGATCCAAGGCGGATCCTCCCTTGTGGAGCGGGATAACTGTGGGCACGAAGCCTGAGGTGAGGCTATGATTAAACATGACACTTAGATGGGGTGCCTGTTCATTTTGTAGTTCATGTAGTACACAGCCTGGGATGTCATCTGGTCCCATGGATGCTGTATTCTTAGCTTTGGAGAGTGCTGTTTCTACCTGTGTGGCTGTGATTATCGGAATTTGGCAATCTTTTGGTATTGAGATAGGCCCTTTAGGGGGTGATGGGGGGTGAAGTTGGCACTAAATCGATCTGCTAGGATATTGGCAATATCCTTGGGATCATTATATTTAATGCCATTCTATTGTAGCTCAGAGCAGATCTGAGCATTGCCATTTAAATTCTTGGCATAACTATAGAAGGACTTGTGGTTGTCTTTGGAATCTTTGGCAATTTTATTTTCATAACTAGCTTTTGAGGATTTTATGAGGGATCTCAGCTTCTTACTGAGGCTGGTGAGGGAGATTTTTGCATCCTGGGATTTTCCTCTTTTTTGCAACAGTTTCTTCCTTCTGTTGTATAGTTTGTTTATAGCAGGGGACCACAAGATTGGCTTCCTTTTTTTTGGCGAAGATCATCTTGGTTCTATTTGGGATGGCACGATTCATGCACAAGTGGATGTGCTCATACAGTGCCTTAGTGTAGGATTCTGCAGTCAAACTTCCAGATCCCGTCTGCGTGGGTGTTGTGAAGTTTGTCACTTCTGACTTCAGTAGCATGAAATTGGCTTTGGAGAAGTTTTTTAAGGAGGTTTCCTTACTGGCGGGTGGGGGTGCGATGTGGATGTCAAGGGTGATTTGCTTATGGTCAGACCTGACCAATGAGGGGCTGACCACTGGTGTGGAGCATCTATCTCCCATGTTGGTAATGACCAGGTCTAGGATATTGGACCCCCTGGTGGAACATTGGATTTGTTGATCCAGGGTGTTGGAATTTATGAATTCCAAGAACCGTTGGGAAAAGGAGCTGGTACCCGAGTAGTTTTCCCAATTAGTGGTAGGGTAGTTGAAATCACCCAGTATTAGGGTGTTTGGTTGTATCTTAATATTTTCCAGTATGTTTAGGAAGGTGTAGTGAGAATCTTGGGGTATGGTGGGGGATCTGTAGCAAGCTACAATTTGGATTGCAGTCTTACCTAGTGTTAGTTGCACCTGGAGAATTTCAGATGCATTGTGTTGGGCAACTAGCCTGGAGGTGTGAATATCCTTGGTGAATATGGACACTCCTCCACCTTTAGTGTTTCGGTCTTGGTTTTGTGGCCGAAAAGTGTGGTAAGAATTGTAGCCTGGTATTGCAGGGGTGCTCTCTGGAGCCTTGAACCAGGTCTCAGTTACTGCACAGATATCGATGTTCTCCATTTTAGGAGTGCCTTGAGAGAGTGCATTTTGAGGTTTAGACTTCAAGCATTCAGTAGTATTACCTTCAGATTTTGCATGCTTATATCTGTTATGGTGGTGGTTTTATCCTTTGAACCTTGCCTAAAAAGGCACTATAGGGGTGGAAAAAGCTTTAGCCAGTAACCTGAATCCCAGGAGTGACAGGTGCAGGCCATCTCTGGCTCGTGGTCTGTCGATCATGTCATCCCAGGCAGACAGATACTGGATCCCCTTTGAATGACACCAGAAGCTTAGCCAATTGTTAAAGTCAATCATTTTGTCCTTATTACTGTGGTATCATTCTGGACGAAGGCAGGATGCTACTCAGGGCTAGGGTCATACCTGCCTAGGTCACATGATCCAAGAGCTCTTCCATGTCTCTTTTCATGAGTCCAGGGAGGTACATCTCAAGTCATTCACTCCAGCATGGACAATGACAGAGTCGTATTTGTACTTGTTGTGGAGTGACTTGAGTGCATGCGTTATGTGGTGGATCCTGGCACCCGACAGGCAGCTGACTGTAATTTTCTCCTTGGTGAGCCTGGTGAGTGGGACATTAGTGTGCCTGACTATAGAGTCACCTATGACTAAAGTGTTTGGTACATTGTCTTGCTTTAGGGGCTGTTGTTGGGTGGCACACTGGTGTTGTGAGCTATGTGTCACTTTGGTTGTGACTGGTATTTGCGTTTCGGCTTCGGAGGTCCTTGTTGCTTGGGCAGGTTAATGTTAAGGGCCTCTGCATATGTGGGTTTAGTGTTGCTATGTGTGGGTGTTGATGGTGTGGGTTTTTGAAGGGCTATGTGTTGCTTGAGGTGTAGTGCAAGTGTTAACCTTCTCCTCTTGTCTAGCACAATCTTGGCTGGAGAGAGCTTTGCTTCCAGTTTGGCAATGTATTTGCATCTCTCACAGGTTGTAGTATTGGGTGGTAGGAGGAGAGGATTGTCTGTGTACATGAGCAGTTGCCGCATTGCCCCAGTATGCCCAGATTCACCAGGTGGACAGGAGAAATCACCAGAAGCTGACCCTTGGCATGCCTGTTTAGGTGCTTTTTTGTAAAGTTTAAGAGCTGTTTTCTGTTACCTTTGCAAGGTACTTTGCAATTATAGGCTGTTTAGTGCCTATGATTAATTTCTCCTTATTGACAAGGAGAGCTGAGTGCTTGTATCAGTTTCAGGCTTCCTAGTGCTTTCCAGCAGGTTCTAGAGCAAGTGCTAGTCACAGGGATTCAGATTTTAGTGCTACTACTGAGAATCCAGGTAGTTTTAAGGGAAAATTTGAAATGTAGACTTTCTGGCACCTGGAATAGTTTAACTGTAGCCTCGTAGTGCTGCACGATGTGAAAAATGTGCAAACTCACGTGTTTTTAAGCCAGAAAGTTGAAAGGGATAGAAATCAGCCCAAAAGGCTAATAAAATTACAATTTCAGAGCTGGAAACCACTCCTCTAGCGTTAGATAGGCAGTACAATGCTCACCAGTCCCACTGGTAAGCAGTAGGACTTCCCTCTACCACAGCAAGGTCTGGATAGCTCTGAACACAGAAAATAAAGTCCTGAGACAAGCAAAGCCTGGGATATGGACCGGCTAGAAAAGGTGGGAAACAAGCAAACAAGATAGTATTTTTTGTTGTTGAAACAGGCTAAACAATGCAATAATACAGTAAATAAACACAGAAAAGTCTAACACACTTGAGTGTGCAGTCCTAAACAGTAAATGCAATTAAAACTCTACAAAATTAGCAATTTAAAACTTTTTAAATGAAGCAAAGCAAGTGCACAACTGAAAAACGATTTAAGAGGCAGTAACACAGCAGAATAAGTAGCTAGTCTACATATACAGAAAAGTCTATATATACAAAAAAAGCAGCTAAAACACACAAACACTTCAGATGCAGTGCAACCTAGAGCACTTGAGTTGTAGCAATATTAAGGCAATTACAGTTATAATAAATGCTCTAAAATATACTCTATATTTCCAAAATGTTTGAGAAGCACAGTCAGAGCATAAGGAAATTCAGGCAAAAAATGTTTTTTTTTTTTTTTTTTGAAAGGGAAAAAGGAGAAACAGGAGGCCTTATCAAATGTTCTCTCTGTTGTTGTTGTCTTTCGGCTTTTCCCGGTTAGGGGTCGCCACAGTGGAACTCCGGACCGCTAATGATTGGCAGTTGATTTTTACGTGCTGAGTTGCCCACCCTAACGCACAACCTTCAATGAAGGTACGCCCATTCACGCATGTCTCCACGCAGAAGACGCTCTAGCTGAGAGTCAAACCAGACAGCGTCTTACTATGAGGCGACAGCACTACCGCAGCACCACCACCACAATATCAAATATTAGGTAGAATGAGCTAATGACACTAGACTGGGAGGAGTGTCCCAGATCAGATTTACAGTAGGGGCGGGCAACTGCAAAGCCACCAAGTATAACAACAGGACACGAAGAGGGAGGGCAGGTGGAGACACTAAAGCTATTAGCCTACAAAGCACTACAGAAAGCCACAAAATGAATTTTTTTAAACAGATAAAGATTTGTAAAGATACAGAATGCTTTTAACTGCAAACAAATCAGTTACCCGTGCAGATTACAATAAAAGTGCTATATATAAATTGCTAGAAACAATAAACTGTATAAATAATCGAAAAAAAAACAGGATACTTATATATCTCAGCTAAGAGTTGGAGTCAACACCTCTCATCCACTCTGCTCAGTGTGTATAGACAGAAACTCTCACAAAGTTAGGGCTTAAATACCAGAAGAACAACTGTTTTTTTTTTGTTTTTTTGTTTTTTACAAAAACACAAAAGAACCAGCCCCCAGTAGCCTGCAGTCAATTAATACAATCTAGCCAAGGTAAAGAAAGTTATCAGCTAATTCAAGATAGCCTGTTCATGTGCTTTGAACAATCACTGTATAAACAAACAAGCCCAGAGCCAACAATTCTGAACTAGGACAAATACTAAAGCTATTTGCCTACAAAGCACTACAGAAAGCCACAAAATGAAAGTTTTTAAACAGATAAAGATTTGTAAAGATACAGAATGCTTTTAACTGCAAACAAATCAGTTACTCATGCGGATTACAATAAAAGTGCTATATATAAATTGCTAGAAACAATAAACTGTATAAATAATCGAAAAAAAACAGGATACTTATCTATGTCAGCTAAGAGTTGGAGTCCACACCTCTCCTGCACTCTGCTCAGTGTGTATAGGCTGCAGTCCAGCTGGTGAACACTGGACGTAAAAACTGCCAGGCTGTTTTTTTTTTTCCTTTCTTTCTCTAACATAGCAGTTGGTTTAATACAATATTTTAGGAAGATTTCCTTCATTTAAAACGAGACTAAATTAATTTAAGACCAGGACAGCATGAGTAATTCCATTTATTCCAGGCTGCGTCCTTTGCTATTTGCTTATCCTTCTGCATGTGTTTTGTAAAAAGCAGTGGGCACATTCCTACAACAGAAAAGATCCTTTTATTGTTGCACGCTTAGCGAGCATATCCTTCAAAACAATTAGTTCCTCTTTCTTCTTCTTCTTAACAGTCTGGAATTGATCCTCCTTTGTTCCAGTTGGACATCCAAGGTATATATGTCTGAAAAAGACAGGATGACTATGGCTCCTCAGACGTAAAATCTGACAGTATTGGAACTCAAACCAAACATCTAAGCCTAGGAATGCTTACACAGTCTAAAGAGATACCTCAGTCGGAGGCAGTTTTCATAGTTATTCTTTGCTTACCATTCCTGGACTAATCTTCAGGAGGAATCTATTTTTTGTTTTTTCATTTTTTTCACTCTAAAATAAGTACTGTGATTGCATAAAGGATATTACTATTATATGTATGCAAATAAATATTTCAAGTGAAACAGAAAGACTATCAATTTGCTTTCCTTTTTTTTTTTAATCTTTAGGCTACCTTGTCGTGCCTGCTGGTGGAGGTGGCACTTTTCTGGGTGGATTCATTGTGAAAAAAATGAAGCTTCGTTGCAGTGGAATAATCCGGTTTTGTTTGATCTGCATTGTCTGCAGCCTGTCATCCATCTTCATCTTCCTCATCCATTGTCCTAATTTACCTATAGCTGGTGTCTCAACGTCATACAACAACAGGTAGCATAATCTATTATATTTTTATGTAATGGATTCAGTAATCCAAGGCACGTTGTTGGTCAGATGTCATCATGTGATGTAGGTCACATGTCACTCTACTTCATTAACACACATACAATCCAATAAACTTAGTCTGTTATTAATTGTTTTAATTAATTACAGCTGAGTGAAGTGTCCTGGCATTTATATTCTATTGATGCCTGTATGTGTCTAACATAAATTTATTCGTATTTGTATTAGTAACTCCAAAACTATGCTACATACACGTAGATGGGTAATTGGAAATACACCCTGTGAATAGCACCTGGGTCTCTAATGGACAGAGGCAGCCTGTAAATCTTGAGCTTGCTTACATATACTCATTAAAATAACTTCTAAAGCACATAAATGTGCAGGACTCATTTGAGATTCTTGTTTAGGCTTATAAAGGCCCCAGTGGTCATTAGCTTACTACACACCGATGAACCTAAAACAATTTCATTTTAAACCTTATATGGCAGGCAACACAGTTGCACTGAACTATAACCTATGTTCATTGTTGATAGAGATATTAATTGTTGTTCATGTACTATTTATTTAATATTATTATCTTTTTCATATTCCTGTAATTATTTCGACACGCAAGTAAAACAGAACTGAGTAGCCTCATATGAAAGCTCACAGACAGACATATAAAATGCTGTTGAATAGTCTGTTTGTAGCTTGACTGGTTGCTGTGATACTGTAAATTCTTTACAAAATATTACACCATTAAGATTTTCTATGTTTATTACAATTTATAAAATCCAGTATAAAACCTGGCATGTAATAAACTGGGATGCAGAGCTGGATAATGTTCAAATGGGGCCACAGGCAAGGTAATGGACTAGCACCCCCCACGCACAATCACTGCAGCCATTTCATTGCCCCATTACTAGGCTGTCTCCCCAGTTCCATGTTATTTTCTTCTTTACTTTTACAACAATTCAGAGATTTGGATGTTATTTTAAACTTATTTCAAATTTTATAGCACAGACACTGATAACCATTTGCAAAGCAAAACAAAACAGTCTCAAATTGAAAACATACTTTGCATATCAACACTAAACCTTTCTTCCCTTGAAATTCACCTTCGTTGAAAATAGATCTTACCAGTGGTGGCTTAAATGTACTTTGGTCCCTGGGCTGTATTCAAGTCAAGGACCCCTCCATAGCTCTCAACCTTCCCTCTCCAAAATGAGAAACACTAGCCTTCATAATGTGGAACAAATGGGCAAAATGTGGAACACATAGTCATGGCTAACTAACAACTTCAACTAGGAAGCTCATAGGATGGTTAAAATATGCTGCTTTTACTTATAAAAAGATCTTTTAATGAATTACTATGATTCATGTCTATTTACCATGAATTCCAGTTAAAATAATCCTAACACTAAATGTGTGACAGACTCTTTCAATGTGGACCTTCAAAGAACATGAACTTTTTAAAACCCCAAATGAGGTATGTTCCTTATAATAAGGTAGACTTGAGAGTTATGGACTCCTCACACCTTTCTAAAATGCAACATGTTTAGACTATATTACATAATCCAGGACTACAAATGAATTAATTAATTCTTTGCTGTAATGAGGGTGGGGCTTACATGCTTGCAAGACATATGATTTTTGACTTTCGCTTGTCTTAACTGTCATCAAGAATAGTAATCCCCTGTGACATCACAATAGTAATCGTCTCTGACATCACAATAGTAATCCCCTCTGACATCACTCCACACAGGATATGACTTGCTTGTGTAGCTAATAGTGCTGTATTGTTGCAACAAACACCTGCAGAGGCTGCAGATCGAGACTGCAGACAAAAGGGGCCCTATGCAGGGACTCAGGCCCCCACCAGCCATTTCAATGCCATACTATTTTTCTGTTTCTCCCCAGTTACCATAATACTGATCAGGCCTGTCAGTCTACATATTATTTTCTTCTTTACTTTTACGTTTATCACAAATAATTGGATTTCATTTAAAACTTTTATTTCAGATTTTACAGAAAAGCACTGATATCCGCGGTGGTGGTGCTGCGGTAGCATTGTCACCTCACAGTAAGACGCTGTCCGGTTCGATTCTCAGCTAGAGCGTCTTCTGCGTGGAGACATGCATGAATGGGCGTACCTTTGTTGAAGGTTGTGCGTCGGGCCTGGCAAGCCGGTACGTAAAAATCAACTGCCAATCATTAGCGGACCGGAGTTCCGCTGTGGCGACCCCTAACCGGGAAAAGCCAAAAGACACAAACAAACAGAAAAGCACTGATATCCATTTTCTAAACAAAACACTCTCACATTGAAACAGACATTAGAAACACAAACTTTTCTTCCCTTGAAAGTCACATTTAGTGAAAATGTATTTGGCAACCCATTAAACTACAAGAGACATGGTGGGATTACTACTGAAATAGCATATAGTGAAGTAATAATTGCAATCTATGTGAAGGATGCAGGAATGCAAAAGACAAATGTGTAATGTATTTGCTAACAGCCTGGGACAGCCCACAGGAAACTAGTGACCCTTTTCAGGAGCAGCTTAGCAGCACTGCCTGGTGAGGTAACTTGGCAGAGTCACATAACAACAATTGAAGACTAAGGGAATCAAACCCTGTACTACAGAAAGCAGCTCTTTAATAACTCACAGCCTTACTCATCTACACCAAATGATAGACAAACCGCTTTAGTCACAAATACAGTGCTTTTCACACCTGGGTGCCTGCAAAAAACAAGCTAAATTAAAAATGTTTACATAGCTGAAGTATTAATCTTAAACTCTGACTTCGTACTATCTAGTTTATTTACAGGTAAATAAATGCAACATTCAACAGAGCAGGGAAACTTAGGATCACATCTGAAGAGCACACGTCATATGATTACACTACTGTTTACTGTGATCATTTTCATTGCTTTATGCCATAAGTGCTCAGGTTCATAGTTAGTTACTAGGCTTGCAGTGCAGGGGGCCATTGAGGAGCCTAGCCCAAATTTCCAGTTGTCACATTGTCTGGTTAAGTAACTTACTCAAAGACAGGGCATAAATAGGGCACACTATTCTAGATCACTTAAAACGATAGGTCTTGCATCAATGGGGGACCTGTCAGAAGGACTAAAACTCTTACTTCACGTATGTAGAGTACAAGGTTTGAGTCTGAGCAAGTCACTGTACAAGGCAGCCACTGTGTAACAGGCATTTCATACAAATACACACAAATGATAAAGTATTATTGTGCTTGAATCCAGCCACTGTAATTCCTGAAGATGATAGGCAAAAATAAATAAATAAAACATGAAATAATGTTCATTTACTGAATGGTCAGGAGTCAGTTTGAAGAATCTGTAATTCACTGGTCCACCTCTGGGTTCAAGATGAAATCTTCATTTTTATAAGATTTGACAATCTTGTTCTTTATTGCTGGATACATGCTGAAACAATTCTATTTCATAAATGAAGAAGAAAAATGGTTCATAGACCCACAGTCCCTTAGCTTAATCTGTATATTGAGGGAATGTTTTGTAAGAGATCTATTTCCCTAGTTATTAATGACAGTAGGCCATAGACGTCGCTCACAATGTTGTTTCTTAGTTGTTGCTGTCTTAGTAATTATATTACATTTTTCCAAACAATAAGTTGTGCATTAAACTCTTCTAAATTTATCAAAAGCATGGGACTGTTCTGCATTATAGCATCTTATTGCAATACATAATAAAGAGAACATAAAAAAATTCAAGCATCTTAAATGATTTAACAGCTTTAATATAAACTCCAGACTTTAAGATCGCAGTAGCACTAATAACAACATTATGCATGATGTAGTAGTTAAAAAACTTCTAGAAGCACGATGCAGAGAATACAAGTAGCAATCAAGGAGAAGTCTGACGCGAGCTTTACCTGGACAGGGCTTAAATGCTGTTCACACTGGAATATTTATTCTTATAAAGGTACCATCTAGGAGTAACTAGACACACCGGCCGAGACTTATGCAATGCACCATTTATGTAAATGTCTGGCTGCAGGCACAGAGCAAATCTGAATGGAAAAAAGTTAGAGTTGACCATGGTGTTGTGTGCTGTGTCCCAGAAATAAGTATTACAACACTTCCATGTCCAGCTTCTCCTTTATCTGCTGCCATCATATAATTTGTTCTTTTCTTGAATAAATCTGATGATTATTGAAAGTTAGGCAAAATAATTTGCAGTTATTCTGTTGATTTTCTCTGAGTCCAGAATGTACTACAATGTCCTTATAGCATTCACACTAACTTGTACTTTGACATGGACAATTGTTCATTTGCAAACTCTGTTACCTTTCTGATCCACTGTTTCTAGCAATGCACAACAAGCATCTAAAAATAGCTCAGAGAGCAAAATAATACTGGGACTACATTACTTTAGTTTATAAAAGACCAAGATCCAGGTGACTGATGGGTTTAATATCCAACCGTAGTCTGAAGACCTAAACATCTTCCACTTAGTATAGAATGAACTGCGGCAAGACCAGTCTAAGAGTAAACTTCAAAGTTATGTTCTCACCGCACTAAGAAATCAACTCGCAAAATCTACTAAAAAGTAATTTATAAAATTAATATTTGCACATATAAATGTGTAATTTGTTCAAAAATTGAAAGTCTTGACTTATGTAGCAGCCTGTGTATGGAGAATTAAACTTTCTTTCTATGCTGTATTTACGATGAACCAACTTAAACAATTTTAGAGTTATATGTACAAGGATAGGAGAAAAGAAAGGTGTGGGAAGGGGTTCCATCACTTTATTCTGAAAAGCAGAATGCAGATACAGATTAAAGTAGTGTTCTCAATCCATTTTGCATCCAGTGAGTAGATTGAATAATTTCACGTTTGCATCATTTTGCCCGTAGAAAGAAATAATTTATCTAGTCTGCCCTTTTTGTCACAGCAAGCACAACATAGCTGTTTTTCCTCCTCCATTTCTTCATTGTGTGCTTCACCCTGTTGATTGCCTCTGTTGAGGTGGCCTTCACTACCAATTTAGGTATCTCATTTCACCTGTGTAGCACCTTTTATAAGACACAGTACTTTCTGTACTAAAGGCAGACCCCTTAAGCTGGGGAGTATGCCTTCTCCTTCTTACCTTAAAATCATAAGTTCATAGGTTCATAGGTTAGTACTAGGCTAACTGCCCTTGTGAGCCATTGTAAGCCTAGCCAGTTATCCCTTGTGAGACTCAAACCCTGCACCTTGTGCAAGTGAGAACAAATCCAGTCTTACTAGTCCTTTTACATGTGACCTCCTTCTAGTCCATTAATGCTTCTTGCTGTCTTTTGCAGAACATTCCCCATGAGGTCTCTTGACTTTATGTCTCCCAGAAATGAGAAAAGTACCTAAGATGGTCTATTAGCAGCATCTTTTATGGTAAAAATGTCACCCCCATGTTTTTGGAGTTACTTTCCGTTTTAATGCAGCCTAATATTTTGCTACATTTGTTACTGTTTTTTCACATCTTCCTGGTGATTAAGTCATGTTGTGGCAGTTACTTCCCATTGCTTTGATTCTTCTGTTGAGCACACTTTGAACACCCCCATCTTGTTCCCTACCCCCTTGAGTATTCATTTCCCATTTAAAGCATGGTGTGTTTACACAGACGAACATTTGCAGCTCCTACAGGTAGCGTTCTTACATGTCTTTTAAACTTTCCACCAGTTTCTTCTCCCATTTTGGTCCTATCTGCAAAGGTATGTACTCTGTTCTAAATTCTGCATGTCACACCTGACACATACACACTGAATATTGCAGGACCTTGTAATCACACCTGACACACATACATACCAAATAATCCAGGACCCTGCTTGTTAGTTTTGTTTCTTCTAGCAGATTTCCTTGTTGTGTATGAATGTTAAACTTACTTTGACAAGTCAATGTACATAATCTTTAGCCTGATAGCTACAGCACAAAGTTATGCCATGTTCATGGTGGGGCACTAGTGTGTTTACTAAATACTTCTTCACCCTAAACATCTGAAATAGCTCACTTATCTAGTTTTAAAGAGGAGACTTTAACAAGCAACATCACATCAACAAGTACCATTTTTCTGAGTCAGCTGCATCTTTTTAACTGCCAGTTACAGAAATGCAGGAAGGTTCCGGTCTGTAGCTCCGCCCTTTTCACTATCAACCACTTGAATTACAAGATTTATTACAGGCATGAATAATGCATGATGTTATTCGTACTAAAGTTCCATAATCAGTAGGTGTTCCAGTTGCATTTTTTCAGTATAATTTTATGACACATTTTAGATCTGTAACTGTAATTGATGTTTGATTAGGTGGAGACGACTAAAACAGAAGCACTGTTACTTACCTATCAGTCCAAGAAAGGGTTGAAACCTTACTTGTCCAAAACTCCATCCAAGGATTAGGACACTGAAATGGCAAATAGTCAGATTTGAATTGCTTTGTGAATAAATACTGATTTGGTAGTGTAAAAAGGGAACAGAAAAAGCAAAAATGGAAACTACATTACTTGAAGCTTACACGAGCATAGGGTTCTTACTTACCTGATTACTCATGGTGAAGAATGTCACGATATCCTGCCAGAAATGACTGCTCATTCTGTCCCATTTAATGTCATGATATCCTGCCAGAAATGACTGCTCATTCTATCCCATTTAATGTCACGATATCCTGCCAGAAATGACTGCTCATTCTGTCCCATTTAATGTCACGATATCCCGCCAGAAATGACTGCTCATTCTGTCACATTTAATGTCACGATATCCTGCCAGAAATGACTGCTCATTCTATCACATTTAATGTCACGATATCCTGCCAGAAATGACTGCTCATTCTGTCACATTTAATGTCACGATATCCTGCCAGAAATGACTGCTCATTCTGTCACATTTAATGTCATGATATCCTACCAGAAATGACTGCTCATTCTGTCACATTTAATGTCACGATATCCTGCCAGAAATGACTGCTCATTTTGTCCCATTTAATGTCACGATATCCTACCAGAAATGACTGCTCATTCTGTCACATTTAATGTCACGATATCCTGCCAGAAATGACTGCTCATTCTGTCACATTTAATGTCACGATATCCTGCCAGAAATGACTGCTCATTCTGTCACATTTAATGTCACGATATCCTGCCAGAAATGACTGCTCATTCTGTCCCATTTAATGTCACGATATCCTGCCAGAAATGACTGCTCATTCTGTCCCATTTCCATTTCGTTGGGCAATCAGTGATGGTAAAAGGCAATCATGTGGGTCTAACTTTTGGAGCAAGTGGATAGACTTGAAAATAATATTGTCTATCTGAATAACTAGCTTTTATTTAGAAGAACGTTCTCTTTATCTTCTGTTATCTTCACTTCATGCCTTCCTCTGACTCCATCAGAACCGCTCCTCATGGGTCACCATATGTGACATTGTGGCTGGAGAAACTTGATTGTATGTGCTCTAGATTGTTATATGAAGGCCTTGGCCTGGTCACATGTCCAGTATCTTATGTCCATAATATTCACATTGTTACAATCCTGGCAGGTGAGCAGATGTGAATATACTAAGGCATGTAGGGGTCTACATAAAGCCAATGCTGACTACTTAATTGGTTTTCCATTTCCCATACTAATGAGAAAAGAGTGCAACATACGACAAAGCATTTACAGGACAAGAGGTGAAGTCATAAGTGTGAGACTGGAAGTTGTTAAAAGCAAGCTGAGGGCTGGGACAAGTCAAGCCAGGGATAAAGGATAACTGTAAAGGCATAAAATAAAAATACAACTACAGCATTTGGCACATACATCTCCTTGCATTGAGCCAGAGAACTGTCTTTATTGAAATTTCTCAAAGAAAAAAATAAGCAAGCAATATGTTTATTGTAGTCTTTCTAGATGTTTGCTGCACACTTCTAACCCTATTACACAGCCTACAATGAAACACGTTAAGCAGTTCTGATTGCTAATAGATTTTTTTCCTTTTCAGCATTACTTTGGATACCTCTATAAACCTCACTGCATCTTGCAATGTGGAATGTCACTGCAAACAAGAAATCTACCACCCAGTCTGTGGGGCAAATGGCATCATGTACTTTTCCGCCTGCCATGCTGGCTGCCAAGGAACAAACGTGTCGCTAACAGCTGCAGGATCAAAGGTAAAAGTGATAACGTTGTAACTGAATGTGTTACTAACAGCTGCAGGATCAAAGGTAAAAGTGGTAACTTTGTTGCTGAATCTGTTCCGCCATCAGCTTTCCCTCAGGGAAGTTTGCACTAGGCTGGAGTTTCACCAAGATTGAATTTTTACACTACAGTTTTTACTAAGATTAATCTCTTGATTATGACATATTTTTAACAAAATAATTTCTGTTTTGGAGATAGAATATACTGTGTGTGTTTTTGCCAAGAAATATTCAAGTTTTCATAGGAAAAAAATGCATTTGTTGTAACTTGAAGCATGAGGATGCAAGTGTGCATATATATGTGTGTCTGGATATGTGTGTATATGCAATGGCAAATTAAGTGCACTTGGACCGTGTGTTGTTTTCAGTCTTTGGGCACCGCATACCCACATTTATTTATTTATTTTACATTTGTTGATCGGGAATGTCTGACTGATCCAGAGCCCTTTTTCAGCAGAGTCCCAGGGAGAAAAGCTCCATAATACAGTAAAAACGTTATACAAACTGGTATAAAAGACTAAACACTAACTATTTTAACATTAAAAAAGCTAAAGTTAAAGTTATACATTCAAGTTTGAATGTTATTTGTCTTTTCGGCTTTTCCCGGTTAGGGGTCGCCACAGCGGAACTCCGGTCCGCTAATGATTGGCAGTCAATTTTTATGGTGCTGAGTTGCCAGCCCAATGCCCAACCTTCAGCGAAGGCATGCCCATTCACGCATGTCTTTCGGAGGCCACTCGACCGCAGGGAGGACATGCAGGCTGCACACAGAAGGCACTCCAGCCGAGAATTGAACAGGAGAACCTCTTGTTGTGAGGTAACAACTGTACCACTGCGGTGCTATACATTCAAGTTTAAATAAGAAAAAAAATTAAATATGGAAATTCTAGACTAGGCACTATCTGTTTGGACATTAAAAAGTAAAAAAAAAAAAGTGACAACAGAGAGTAAGGCAATTGTTTAAAGAACTTAAACAGTAAAAATTTCAGAGAAGGAGAGGAGATGTACAGGTAGTAGGGAGGCGGGCAAAGGAAGAAGCAGGATAAAAGGAAGTGTACAGATGAACAGAAGGCAGGAAGGAAGTAGAGGTAGATAGATAAGAAGACAGTAGTGGGTGTAGTAAGGGAGGATGAGAGCAATGCCTGATCCATTGCTGTTTGTAATGTTCTTTTATGGCTAACTTAAATTATTTGGGATTCTTCAGATTTCTGATTTCAAGAGGGAGCTTGTTCCAAGCTATAGAAGGGTAGTAGCTGTATATGTTTTGACCTGATTTAGATCAAGGGATGAACTCCTGAGATTTCTAGCTGGGGAGTAGTTAGAGATTAGAGAAGACAAGGCAGGACAGTAAGCTGGCTGATACAAAATTGAGTGTACGGTTTGGAGCTGTGTGAGCTGAAGTAGGTGGGGTAGTTCTAGCTAGTTTAAGTGTTTCAGGGATAGACAGTGGTGGGATTTATAGGTTTGTTGAGCTGCCAATCTAGCAATATTGTGGTATATTGACTCAAGCTTTGACAGTAGAGTAGAGTTTAGATTAGTAAGGATTTGGGAGCAGTATGTTAAGCACGGTGGAAGGGAAGCATGTGTAAGTCTGATTCTAGCTTCATGGGAGAGAATTTTTTTGTTTCTATATAGGAGTCCTACTTTCTGATGATTTTATTTTATGCAATTATTAATGTGATGGTTGAATTTCAGTTGGTCGTCAGTGGTAACACCTGGGAGTTTTGTACTTGATTCTACTAGAATAGGGGTATTGTTTAGAGACATTATAGAAAAGGAAGTTTTGGTATGGTTGGCTGTTTTTGGGAGAAAGAGTAGCAGTTTTGTTTTTTTGGGTTAAGGATGAGCTGATTGTTGGAGAGCCATGTCTCAACTCAATTAAAGGAAGACTGGGTGGCAGCTAGGAGTTCAAAGGGGGATTTAGCTATGGTTATGACTATGGAGTCATCAGCATATTGGGCAATGAAGGAACGTGGAGAAGAGGAATGAAGTAAGTTGGTAAAGATATTAAAAAGTAGTGGGCTGAGAACTGATCCTTGGGGAACACCCATTTTTACTGGAAGAGGAGAGGATAGTGCGGAGTACCATCTGACAGATTGAAATCTGTCTGTGAGGTAGCTAGGGAACCATGCTACAGTGTCAGTAGAGAAATTTAGTTCAGTTAGTTTCTTAAGTAACAGAGAGTGTAAAACAATATTGAAGGCCTTTGATTGCATTTTTAGGATCATGCAATGCCTTGCTCTAACTCTGTCCCATCTGCTTAGTTGTCTAGTCTAAGGGATAGAGCTTCAAGGACTTTAGGCCTATGATCTTTTTGGTTGGAAAACCCTGGAGTATTTCTGTTTGTCTGATATGTTTAACAATATACATCCCAAAGCCATGCCCCTCAAAATCTTAGTGCAAGAAATCTCGACCAAAGTCCAAAAAGTAGGGCTAGATTTTAAATAATGCACTTATAAACTTAGAAAGTTGCTAGTATAACATATTTTGCATTAATATGCATTTTCTGAATGATATTAATTCTGAACATCAAATGCCTTTCATAATTTAATGACTTCAATCCTCAATGATTTGCCAAAAAATCACAAATGTTGTGAGGAACAGTCCAAAAAGACATGACAAAAATATGGACATCCTGCAAAAAGCTGGACAGTTGAGGGGTGTGCCCAAAGAAGACCCTATATTCAGTAATTGGCCTAATCAATGCTGAGTATAAGTGGATGATTACATCTTTAGATGATATTCCTTTGGCAAGTAACTTGAGTTGAATAAAAGAAATTCCTGAGAACTGTTGTCTCTGGATGGTTGAAAGGAAGAGAGCTGTCAACCCAAGTACCCAGGTCCCCAACTCCATTTTCATTTCATAGTAGTATGTTGTCTACATGGAATGAAGAGGGGAGGGGGTGTGTAATTTTCATTTCATAGTAGTATGTTGTCTACATGGAATGAAGAGGGGAGGGGGTGTGTAATTTTCATTTCATAGTAGTATGTTGTCTACATGGAATGAAGAGGGGAGGGGGTGTAACAGACATAATTATACTATGCTTTTTAGAATATATTTTGAGCCCTTTTCCACTACACCAAGAGTTTACAAAGGAGTCTTTATTCTGGAGGGTGTGAGCACCCATTCTTGAGGGTTTGGGTGCCGTAGGGTGACTTAACAGCCCTCAGTTTGTAGTGATCTGCAAACTTTGTTAGCCAGAGAGTATGATGGTAACACTTTAAGATCAAAAATTCCCAGGAGCATCTGCGCAGTAACTTGAGAAGTGGTCCCCCCCCATATGACGTACCATGATAATTAAATTAAACAATATCCCTTAGCTGTAACTTAGATGTTTGAACCTACCACATTTTATATGTTCTGTGCTGTAATGTGTACCTGTAAAAGTGACACGTGGCAGCATCTGCTGGTCATCACCGTCATATAACTATCTGTTCTATTCTTTCTTGAACCTTCTTGTCTGAGGAGCTCATTTTACAGCTTTATAATTAAATCAACTGTCATCTCACCTTATACAAATATTATCATTAAGAAAAAAATATATATATATAAATGGGAATATACAGCTGAAACAACAAGGCATCAGAATTTTCAGTCATTTGCACTATGTCAGTTCTGTGTTATACCAAGGCAATCATAAAAGTATTATAATTTACAACATTTATGGGATGATTTATGGGATCTTTATACTGTCATCCCAAAAGTCAGCTGTATCCAATATGCTGATGACTCTACTCTAATTTGCTCGGCCACATCTCTAATAGAGTTATGGTCAGCTACCCAGACCGCCTTTAATACAATAGAAAACTGGCTTTTTGAATGTCATCTGATCCTAAATCCCAAAAAAACTAAAATGCTGTTATTTTCAGCAACACGTAGGTCTACCGCTTTCACCTTTACCATAAATTTAAATGATGGCACAATAATCTCCCCTGACCCCTCTACAAAACTATTAGGTGTCATCATAGACAATAATCTAAAATTTGACCTACATGTTAACCAAACTATCAAAACCATCAATAAAAAAACTAGGGTCACTTTACAGAATAAAAGCCTTCCTAACTCCTCCAGCTAAAATTGCCATAGCTCGCTCTCACCTTCTTTCAACCCTTCTGTATGCATCCCCTCTACTCTCGAATTTAAGCAAGACTGTCCTTAACAAACTCTCAATTTGCTACAACCACATTGCCAGGTTTGCCAATGGGCTGCCTTTTAGGACACAACATTGCATCAATCTAAATCAGCTTGGGTGGCTTGAACTACCCAGCCTAATCCAATATAACCAACTGATTATGGCCTATAAAATCCTCTATAATCCGGACAATACTCTTGCACTTAAAAATATTATTATGCCCTATAACAATCCTAGACCGCTTCGATCCTCTAACAAACTACTAATTCAGACTAGCAAAATTATTAACACAGCTGGTGATTCTCTCTTTGCAAACTCTGTAAGTAGACCCTGGAACTCTCTTCCAGCTGATATTACCTTACTTTCTACCTTAGGTCAATTTAAAACTAGACTCAAACAACATTTGGCACTTAACTGGCTATGTCAATGTATCAAGCCTGGCTAACTCTCTCTAAAATGTGCAAAAATCTGTTAACCAGCTTACTGTGTAATTTAATTTAATCCTGATTTACACTCGGGATTAACTCTAACCTGTGGAACTTGTTTAACTTGCTTACTTATGTAATCACTGTAAATAGTCTGTTTGTAATATGTAATGCTGGTATTATGTAATGCTGTATCTGCTTACCCTTGGAGCTTTTCTCCCCGGGCCTCCGCTGAAAATTGACATGCATCCAGTCGGACTATCCCGGTCAACAAATGTAAAATAAAAAAAATAAATAAAAAATTTACAGCTGAAAGAAATTATAACAAAAACATACTAAAATTTCCAGTAGCTTTTTCTAAATCCTAACAAAACCAAGCTACTACTTTTCTCCCCTAACCATAGAATTCCTCCTCCCTCCTTCAACATCAAATCTCACAATGACACCATTATCTCCTCTGATGACCATACAAAGCTTCTAGGTGTAATAATAGACAACAACCTTAAATTTGATAAACATGTTAATCACACTATTAAATCTGTCAACAAAAAACTTGGCTCCCTGTATAGAGCCAAACCTTTCCTCACCCCCCTAGCT
This sequence comes from Protopterus annectens, assembly GCF_019279795.1. Lineage (NCBI taxonomy): Eukaryota > Metazoa > Chordata > Ceratodontiformes > Protopteridae > Protopterus > Protopterus annectens. The sequence continues at coordinate 1,354,053,432 of NC_056746.1, read as the reverse complement.
AGGGTAGCTATTAAAAGATCACACCTTCTCTCTACCCTTATGTATGCCTCCCCTGTACTCACCAACCTATCCAAAAAAGAAGTTATGTACTTACCATATAATTCCATGTTTGTAGTCCATATTGCCTGTATTCTTGCTGGATTGGTTCAGAACCAATATTCGTCTCCAACTCGGCCGATACTAAAGCTCGAGAGCTTTTACTGGCTTGAGGCTAGCCCCTATCCCATAGTTCCTCACGGCAATTCCCCAGATCTAGTTTGCTAGAAAGCAATAAATACCTATCAGGTAAGAATAAAATAAGACCTGTATAAATACAGCAAAGGATTAGAAATATAATCCATTCCAGGTGGACAACAAAAGGAACAATGTCAGGCAGCGCCAGAATGGTTCACCAGATCCCCCAGAAACAGGAAGGGGGTTGGAGGGAGGGAAGCAAGAATATAGACGAGATAGACTACAAACATGGAACGTTATGGTAAGTACATAACTTCTTTATGTTATGTAGTCCTATCTCGACGTAATTCTTGTTGGATGGGACAGCGTCCCTAGCACCTTTATCCCGGGTGGCTCAAGAGAAGAGACTCTTCAGTACAGTGAACCCAAAGGATGACCTGTCCCAGGAGGCCAAATTCAATTTGTAATGAGTGACAAAAGTATGTAGTCTTGCCCAAGTAGCTGCTGCACAAATGGTATCAATTAGGAGACTAGATGTAAAGGCACATGAAGTCGCTATAGCCCTAGTAGAGTGACCTTTAACTTTGACAGGTAATTGTCTACCAGCTTGTTGATAAACAAAGGATATGCAATCTGAAAGCCATTTCGAAAGAGTAATTTTAGAAACAGGCAAGCCTTTCCTTTTGTCAGAAAAGGAAACAAAAAGTTGCTCTGATTTCCTGAATTCTTTAGTCCTGTGCATATAAAACCTGAGTATCCTGTAGACATCTAGCTGGTGTAGTCTATATTCTGATTTATTAGAGTGGTTTGGAAAAAACACAGGTAGCTCAATGGTAGTATTCAGGTTGTGTTCTGAGCATGCCTTAGAAAGAATGGAAGGGTTTGTCCTGAGAGAGACTCTATCCTTGTGAAAGATAATGTAAGGAGGTCGAATAGTTAGAGCTTGTAGTTCTGAAACTCTCCTAGAAGATGTTATGGCTACCAAGAACAAGGTTTTCCATGATAACAACTTTAAGTCTGATGATGAGGATGGCTCAAAGGGTGCAGACATCAAAGATGAGAGGACTAAGTTTAAGTTCCAGGGATCTAATGGTTGTTTTATTGGGGACCTAAGAAGAAGAACTCCTTTTAAGAAGGTTTTACATAGGGAGTGCTGCATGATTGGATTTCCCATGAAACCAAAGTGGAAATTGGAAATGGCAGCTAATTGAACTCTAACTGTAGTGGCTGCTGCTCCTTCATGAAAAATTGTTGTTAGGAAGGATAAAATGGATTCTAAAGGAGCTGTATATGGATCTAAGCTCCAATTTGTAGCCCAAAGTGAAAACCTTTTCCATTTGCCAGAATATAGTTTCTGAGTGGAAGGTTTATGGAATAAAATTAAGATGTATTTGACCGTTGGGGATAAGGGAATACACCTGGCTATTCGTGGAATTGGAGCAGCCTTGCTGTCAATTTAAGGGTGTGGATGGAGGGATGGATCTGTCGCGATTGATGAATTAGGAGATCTGGGGATGGGTCCAGAATCCATGGATCCTCCAAGAGGTAGGACCACAGGAAAGGAAGCCAAACTTGTTGAGGCCAGTAAGGAGCAATGAGGATAAAGTAACTCCTCAACTGTCTTGCTTTCTGTATTACTTTGGGAATGAGTGGAAAAGGAGGAAAGGCATAAAGAAGTCCCGGGGACCAATCGTGAACTAGAGCATACCTGGGTGACACCAAATGGGGAATGAGGGCAAAGTAGCTGCTGCATTTGGTGTTCAGGTGAGTGGCAAATAGATCACAGCAAGGCTGGCCCCATCTGTGAAAGATCTGTTTCCCAACCATTGGATTCAGGGACCACTCGTGAGGCATCAGAATTGCTTGGCTGAGTTTGTCCGCTATTACATTGGATATCCTCGGGATATGCATTGCTATCAGGAAGCATTGAATATCCATTGCCCATTTCCAAACTCTTAAGACCTCTTGGCAAAGCAGGTAAGACTTGGTTCCCCCAAGCTTTTTTATGTACCACATGACAGACATGTCTGATTGAATCACAATCGTCCCGCTGGAAAGGGAGATGTGAAGTACTTGCAATGCATATAGCACCGCTCTCTTCTCCAGAACATTGATGTGCAAGTGGTTCTCGTGGTTCTGCCAAGTACCTTGGACTGTCATTCTCAGATAATGCCCCCACACCCTATCTGAGAAGCTTCTGTGGTCAAAACTGCTTTCTCTTGGGGAGGAACAAGTGGACGACCTAGGACAAATTGTTTCGTGTGTAATCACTATGTCAGATCCTTTTTGCATGCATTTGTTATTAATATCTGGTGAGGCAATGGATGGTCTTGCATCAGTCATTGTGCTAATAGCATCCTCTGGAGAATCCTCATATGTAGGCAAGCAAGAGGAACTAATAGGATACCGGGAGTCATAGTCCCTAGGACTTGAAGGACTACTCTGGCCTGGACTCTTTGTTTGTTTATTAAGGATCTGACCTGACTGCATAGAGATTCCACTCTTTCCTGTTTTAGCTTTACTGACATGGTGGTTGTAGAACAAACAAATAAACTGGGCGGAAGAAGCAAACAATCCAAAACAGAACAGGAGCCCAACAGTAGCCAGCAGACAAAGATGTTAATCCCAAAAAACACTTTCTTTTAACGTAAAGTCAATTTAATAAAAGATTTTTGTCACGTTTTCGTCACTTTAAGTAACTTCTTCAGACAAACAGCAGTTACACAGTTTCTACAGCATTTAAACCATGTAGCATGAAGTCATGTGACTAATAGCAGCAATGAATTAAAGGTGCAGAGCACAATAATTCAAACACTATTAAAGTAAGTCTTAAAACTTACATACTACCTCAAATAAAAAGTGTGTATGCAATCAGTATACAATATACAAGGATTATGTTAAGGTCATTAGTAAAAAGTAAAAAATACACTATCGTGTCAGATTTCTTAATTTAAGCAAACATGAAATATTATAATTCTCATTCAAACCAGGCAAGCAGAAAGTATTAAGTGCTAACTGCCATTCTAGTTCTCGTACCTCTAATAGTACTGGATATGGGCCACCTATAATGTCAGGAAGTACCCGATCAATAGCTTGGAACGTGAAACTATGTCCACCATTTAATGAAACATGTTTTGCTAAAGCATTTTCTGTTTTATTTTTGCTAATCGTATAAGAGACTTCGTAAATTCTCTCACAAAGCTTCCTGTCCGTTTTCCCTATATAGAAAGCCGGACATAAGGTACAGGAAGCTAAGTAAACAGCACTCTTGGACTCACAATTCAACTTGTGGTTGATGTAAAATTTACATGTGATCAATACTCTAAAGGAATTACCTGTTTTTATGTATTCACACATCCTACATGTGCCACACATGAAGGTTCCAGTAAGTCTAGGAGTAGATTTAGTGCTTTTAATTTAAAAAAAAACTTTTTAAATTAATACCTCTTCTATAAACAATACTGGGTGTCTGGCCAGTTCTGTCAACTAGGGAAGAGTCCTTATAAAGGAAACTCCAATTTTTGTGGAGAATTAATCTAAGTTGGTCACTGACTTTACTAAAGGTGGTTATAAAAGTATTGCATAAAGAGGTCTCCCTAGTTTGCTGAGTCAGTGAAGGTTTTATAAAGGTAACCAAGTCACTGTTTGGTGACTGTGTAGTTCGAATGGCAACCTGGCTAGGAGGTGACTCTACCAGGTTAACATCAATGACAACGGAAGGTGAGGTCAAGAGTGGTTGAACTATACCTCTACTCCGTTTGTTTACGATTTCTTCAGTTAAGTCATTTATTAAACTAACCGGGTAGCCTCTATTGCAAAACATGTCTCTTAAGAGTTGACAATCAGAATTAAAGTCACCTTCATTAGTACACATCCTTGCGGCTGTAATGAGTTGACCTTTCACTATTGAATGCTTTTGCCTGAAAGGGTGTGCACTAGAAAAATGTAAATAGGAGTTGCAATATGTAGCTTTTCTATAAATTTTGGAAACATATCTCCTATTTACTATATCTTTTTTTTATATTCATGTCCAAATAGTCAATACTAGTAGTGTGAAAAGTGTAAGTAAATTTAAAAAATGGTGTAGTAGAGTTAAAGTAATCTATCATTTGTTTAGCTTGTGATTCATTTCCTTTAAAAATCACAAAGATATTGTCTAAAAATCTGGTATAAAAAGTGAAGGAAGTGTAAATTTAGATTTATTGAATACAAAATATTCTTCCCATTGAGCCATAAACATGTTCGCCACGCTCGCTCCGCAAGGGGAGCGCATAGCAACTCCATGTTTTTGTAAATAGATATTGTCGTTAAAAATGAAAAAGTTATTGGAAAGTATAATATCAATTAACTCAGTTGCCAGGTCAATATCCCTTTGTGGAGCTTTTTTATTTTTCATATAAACTCCTACCCACTCAACCACTTCTAAGTGTGGAATAGAAGCGTATAAGTCGACTACATCGATTGTGAGAAAGTTGTCTTCTTGGTTAACTTCTAAAATGTTCAAATTTTTCAACAAAGTCCATGAATCTTTGCATACTCATGACTCAAGTTTTAAGACTTACTTTAATAGTGTTTGAATTATTGTGCTCTACACCTTTAATTCATTGCTGCTATTAGTCACATGACTTCATGTTACATGGTTTAAATGCTGTAGAAACTGTGTAATTGCTGTTTGTCTGTGTGTCTGAAGAAGTTACTTTACTTAAAGTGACGAAAATGTGAGAAAGATTTTTATTAAATTGACTTTACGTTAAAATAAAGTGTTTTTTGGGATTAACATCTTTTTCTGCTGGCTACTGTTGGGCTCCGTTCTGTTTTGGACATGGTGGTTGTGTCTATTTCTGAGCCTAAATATACAATATGCTGCGAGTAGGATAAGACTGACTTTTGCAAGTTGACGGTGATGCCTAGACTGGCGCACAAGGATAGAGTCTTGTCACTGGTCCTTATGAGTTGATGCTTGGTGGTAGCAGTGAGGAGCCAGTTGTCTAGGTACGGAAACACCTGGAATCCTTGATGTCTCAGGTGAGCCATCACCACTGCCATGCATTTGGTAAACACTATGGGGACTGTAGTGAGGCTAGAGGGCAGTGTTCTAAACTGAAAATGACTGGCTCCCAGCCTGAAGCGTAAGTGTCTCCTGGAGTGCCTGTCCATTTTGATGTGGTAGTAGGCATCCTGGAGATCGATTGAGCACATCCAGTTGTCTTTCCCAATAAAGGGAAATATCGACTGCAGAATGACCATTCGGTACTTTGATTTTCTTACATGTTTGTTGAGCCTGCTGAGATCTAGAATTGATCTCCAGTCCCCTGTCTTTTTTGGAACTAAAAAGAATCGAGAGTAAGTTCCAGATCCTACTTGCTCTGCGGGGACTTCTTGGATGACTCTTTTTTGCAGCAACGAGATGACCTCTAATGTTGCATGGTCTAGTTGGATGGGTGGTACATCTGAAAGAGACCATTTTGTTGGGGGTTCAGAAATAAAGGGAATCAGGTAACCTCTGGATATTATTGTGTGTACCCAGCAATCTTGAGTGATAGTTAGCCAAGCACTTGGGTACAGCGATATATGACCCTCAACTGCTTCCAGAGATGGACAGTTGGGCAACCCCTCAGGGTCAATGGAAGGGATGATCAGAGAAAGTTTCTCAGTCTCCCTGATGTTGCGGACCTCCTCTGCCATGAGGACGGCATCTTCCATTATATCCTCCTCCTCTGCCTCTGGGGGAGGGTTGACCTTGTGCCTGAGGAAAACCTTTTTGGGATTTGCAGAACCACATTTTCCCCTCCTGTATTACCCTTGGGATAGGGTCTGGATGGGAGAGAGAAACAGACTCCAATGGTAGATAAAGGTTTGCCTTCCTGCTCACACCTAGTCAAAATCTCTTTAACTTGGGGTCCAAAAAGAGATGAACCATCAAAGGGAACATTAGTGAAGGAAGACTTGAAGGATTACGTAAAATTACAAAGACGCATCCACAAATGTCTCTTAAGGGATATTCCTTCTGCGGCTGCCCTACTCGCTCCATCTGCTGCATATGAAATCAGCCTCATGGAGGAGTTAGCTATGGAAGTAAGGGTGGAGAGCTGCGTAGAAACCTTATCCATGGAACTCAGATCTACTGAACCCTGGAGGGTATCTCCTAACTCTTTCAGGAGATCCCTGAAATCAGTGTCTAATGTGACAGACTCAGGTGAGTCAACATGTTTCCTTTTACATAGCCTCTTCCAAGGGAGCTGTCCAGTTGGATAATCTGGGGAGGTCTCAGAAGAGGGGGCACCTCCAATGGGAGCTACTTGGGCCTCTGGTTCCCCATGCTGTGGGGGTGGCAGGGGGGAAGAGGTTGCTGCCTGCTGCTGGTGGGACACAGGTTCCAAAGGAATGGCTTTGGCAGAGGATAAAGCCTTCTCTATAGCTTTGACGGCCCCCACCACTCCGAAGAAGACCTCCACTCCAAGGGGGCAGATGGTCGACTCCTAGCAAGAGGGAACAGCTCCAAAGCAGAACTGGGAGCCGAGCTGAGTTGGGCTGAGGCTCCTAGAGGGAGGGTCGGTTCCAACTAGAACCCAGGGTGACTGTCCCTCTCAGAGTTGACATGAGAGCATTGGGTCCCCGAACCCTCGGCTCCAGACTGAGCCATTGAGGATAGATTAATTGGCTTCGAGGAAATGGGTTGAATTCCCAGAGCCAAAGGGTCAAAGACAGAGAAACCTGATGTAATAGGCTCCGAGAGTGAAGCAGTCAGAGGAGGAACAGTGGTAGGTAAGGGGGTTGGCTCCGAGACCTATGGGTCTGGAGAGGCCAATTTTCTAACCAGAGCTGGATCCAAAAGCAGCCTTTTCACCACCCTCTCAATGTCCTCATCTGATAGGGCCCTGGAGGATCTGGTGGAAACAGAAGGAGACCTTCTTTTCTGCAAAATAGGAGATCTCAATGTAGGAGATACAGTCTCGATTTCAGGCAAAATTTTCAGTACCGAAGACTGTCTCAAAACCGATGAAATTGATGGCACCGAAGATAAAGCAGAGCTGGAACCAGAGCTTCTTGGTTCCGACGGGTTAGTCTTTTTGATCGGCTCCGAAGCCCGGGCTGATGATTTTCTCTTTGAGGATTTTGGAGTTGCCTGACCAAGTTCCAGCTGTTCCTGGAAGGAACTGGCAATGAGACCCCCGTCAATGAGTTTCCTCTTCCTTTCATTCAAAACTCTGGTGCTAAAAGCATGACAGAAGGTGCAGGGTTCCTGTAAATGGGCTTCGACAAGACAATATATACAACTGGTGTGGCTGTCAGAACCCCGAAGGGTGATGGTCCTTGTGATCTTTATCTTCATCTTTAGACATTCTAGACTCTAAGACAAAAGTCATGACAACAATAAAGGTGAGAAGAGAAAAAGATTTTTTTTTTTTTTTTTTTTTTTTTTTTTTTACAACAGTCACACACACACACACACACACTCAGGGAGGAAGGGCCCTCTAACTTAAACGGGCCAAACAGTCTAAGGGGGAATAGGGGTTGAAAACCTTTCAAAAACAGTCGCACAAGAGATAAGAAACTATCTATATATATATATATATAACAAGTAAAAAAAGGATGGAAAAGGACTAAATATAGTAAAAAATCATTTTACTTAGCCAACGAGCCAGTCACACACAACCTCGAAAGCTTTTGTGGCAAATGAGATCTAGGGAATTGCCGTGAGGCACCATGGGATAGGGGCTAGCCTCAAGCCAGTAAAAGCTCTCGAGCATTAGTACCAGCCGAGTTGGAGCTGAATATCGGCTCCGAACCCATCCAGCAAGAATTACGGTGAGCTAGGATTACATAACATCTGATCTCAACAAATTATCAGGATGTTACAATCATATAGCCAGATTCGCTACAGGCATGGCTTTTAGGACCCACCATTGCTAGAACCTCAAAGCACTGGGATGGCTAGAGTATCCTACCCTTCTACAGTTCAACCAGCTTATAGTAGCGCATAAAATACTCCATTGACCTGATAACACCCCTGCCCTCAAAAATATTCTCACCCCTCATAATGCCTCCAGGCAATTATGCTCAGCTGATAAACTAATGATACTGACCTAAAAATCCAACAACTCCGCAGGCGATGCTATATCTGCCAACTCAATCAGTAAAATCTTGAATCTACTCCCTACTACCGTTACCAAGGAAACCTCACTACCCCTATTTAAAAGAGAACTCAAAAAATACCTCACATCTCATTGGCTGTGCTCTTGTTATAAACCTGACTAACAACTTCACTAATATTTGTCTTGCTACTCAACCTGCTGTTTAGCCAAGTATCTATGCCTCATAGCATTTGAATGTCTAAGCATTGTGAATTATGAGATCTGATTGTATTCTATGTTCACATTTTCTGATACGTCTCTGCCAATCAGATGTAAGTCTGCACATTGTGTATATTGATATCTGCCTGTATTCTTTGTCTGTATTTTTCTAAACATGTCTGCCTGAGTGTATCACTCAGTGATGTATGTACTGTCTCTTTTTTGGAATGTGGAGCTTTTCTCCCTGGGCCTCCACTGAAAATGGACATATATCCAGTCAGACTATCCCAGTCAACAAATGTAAAATAAAATAAATAAATACATTTTTGGGAGAGGGGCTATCTCACAGACTTTAAATGCTATCACTCAAACGATTTCCAATGTTTAGTAGATAAAATATGGAATAGTCAATAACATACTAAGCTGATCTGGAAGACGGTAGGTGGCCATACAACCAAATAACCAAGTACCACAGATTTTGAGTCATAAAATTTCTATCATCCATAACAAACATGCAGATTTTTAACAGAACACTAAGAGATGCAACCATAAAAAAGCTTGGGTACAGACTTTATTTCTTGCTGAGTTAGGCCATACTTATCTTACTAGTTCATAACATTATTAATATCCTTTTTCCAAGCATTCGTCCATGATTAATCAGGAAATAAGTTACTCTCTCAAGAAATTGTAAATCCAGTGCGGCATGCAGAGATAATAAAGTTTCAACACAATGTTAAAAAAATGATAACTATATAGCTGTTTAGCCCATTGCATATCTTCTGCCATTTTTTCTATACCTATGTCAAAAACATTTCTAACAATGATAGAATCTGGCAGAGCTGCAAAATGTGAAGGAAGTGACAAAGGGGTGCATTTTAATATTTAAAAAGCATTACGCTTTATTTAAAAGTAAATGTTTAAAGTACAATGTTTGAACACTACCTAAGCAAACACCCATCACAAAATGTCAACCTTATTCCTTCTACTTGGAAATATTCAAGACTTTTCAAGAGTAACTGCGCAATGTGTTTCCAATCATCGTACAACAGGATTCAAAGTGAGATGTTACGCACTGTCTCAGAATTTGTCTCTGCCAGCATAACACATCACAACTGTGAATTATAAACAAAATCATCATCCACATATTAAGACGTCCATTAACATCGTTACAAATAAAATGAAAGCAAACCTCCAAAATAGACCATTCTCCACTTACATATAAAAAGGGATTCTACAGCCATACCAGAAAACTACATATTTTATGAGGAACTTATGAAAATAAGACACACATGCCAGCAAATTCTTTGTTCAAGAAAGGAAGACAAAGGCCCAAAATCATGGATGTTTTTAATATTATTCTAATTAACTTAAGAGTTAACAGAACAGCCTTTTTTTATAAAAATGCATTCTCTGAATAATCTGAATTAATGTTTGACATTATACAGAGCTGTAATCAAAACAATGAGGAACATGACAAAACCATGAGAAAAATCAGAAATGTTATGCAAAATCAGGCAGAGTTGAAAGGACTGATAGGGTAGCATCAGGGATATTCTGCAATATCATGGACAGCTAATAGGCGCGGTTTTAAACAAACCTCTGCTACTTACAGAATTCTCACACCTGCTACTGTCAATGCCTCATTAAAGGAACAGACTGATGAATCAGAAAATCTGTGACCATGAGCATTTTCTGACCACAGGCATTAAACATGCATCTGCAGTGCACATCCACATATTGCATTGGAATAAATCAGTACGAACACACACAGTTTAAATAATGAATCACTCAAATGCCACTGCTAGTAACAAACTCAGCTCAAACGTACACAGCAGTGGTGGGGAACGCTCTGCCCACTGTCCTACTGTGCATATTAGAATAAAATTTTATCCAAGTAAAAAGAGATACGCATGGCGGTCTTTGACCATTCTATTTATTCAACCATGGGCCCTTTGGAGCTGTGGGCCCCAAGCCGCCACCCGATTCACCCATATTATAATCTGCCATTATTGTAGCCACACCCACTGCAACATGCTGTATATCATAACATTTGCCCAGTCGCATGGTTACTCTTGGTTATCGTAACATTTACCCAGTTACATGGTTACACTTGATTATCATAACATTTACCTAGTTACATGGTTACTCCTGATTATCATAACATTATGGTTACTCTTGGTTATTGTAACATTTACCCAGTTACATGGTTACACTTGATTATTATAACATTTACCCAGTTGCATGGTTAATCTTGATTATCATAACATTTACCAGGTCTATATTACCAGATTAAATGTTTAGGTTATCAAATACCTAAACATCAAACTGATAATATTGAAATCAAAAAAACACGAACAACCGATTTAACATAGGAAAATAATTCCCTTGGCTGTTATGTGGATTTTGCCCTTATGTCCAATGTACAGCGATCTCAGAGTTGGTATATTTAGTTAGGGGAGTGTGGGAGGTGAAACCCCCCACTTCATTTGGGTATAAAAGTTGTTTTTTTTTTTTTTACGGCCATGAATTCTTTCTCTGCGTTAAATCGGCCATTCATTTGGCTTTAAAAGTTTTTTTTGTTTTTTTTTTTTTACGGCCAAGGGAATTCTTTCCCTGTGTTAATCGACCGCTTGTGTTTTTTTGATTAAAATATTACCAGTTCGGTGTTTAGGTATTCGATAACCTAAACATTTCATGTGGTAATATAGACCCCATTTACCCAGTTACATGGTTCTTTTGGTTATCATAACATTTATCCAGTCATATGGTTACTCTTGGTGGGGGGGGTCTTGAATATTTCATAGTGGAAAGAATAAGGTAGACATTTTGTGACAAATGTTTGCTTAGCTGGTCCTCAAACATCTTATTTTAAACATTTACATAATACTTTCGTAATAATAAAAATATATTCCTTGTTACGTCCTACACATTTTACAGCTGTCTCTATTTTTAGTGTTGTTAGCAATGTTGAGAATATGACAGAAGATGTGTAGTGAGCAAAGAGGTTATGTTACAAATATAATTGTCATTTTGTAACATTGCATTGAAACTATCTTATTGCATTATGCTGCATTACATTTATAATGTTTTGAGTGAGTAGCCTATTTCCTGATTAATCTTTAATGAACACCTAGAATCAGGATGCTAACAATGTTATGAACTGGTAAAGTAAATGACATCTAATATGCACTCTCAACAAGTGAAGCCTGTACCCATGCATTTTAGTTATTATATTTCTTAGTGTTCAGACAAAAATCTGCATGTTTGTTCTGGATGGTGGAAATTTTATGACTCAAAATCTGTGGTAATTGGTTAATTGGTTGCATGGCCAGCTACTCTCTTTCACCTGAGCCAAGTATTTTATATAGTAAATGCTAAAAAGTGTAGTGTCGTCACTTTTACTAGACAACCCCTCTGTTGTCATACTGTAGAGGCAGCACAACACTACAAAACAGACATGTAGTCCGGGAGCTGGGCACTTGGATTGATAGTTCCCTGTATTTTAACCATCATGTGACAACCATTGTCAGGAAATCCTTTTTATTTAACTCAGTTAATTGCCAAAGGAATTTCATCATGATTTAAAAATGTAATCCCTCCCTTATATTCAGCATTAATCTGTCCACTTACTGAGTACAAGGCCACCTTTGGGATACATAGTACTAAACATATCAAACAATGACCCCCAAAGGTTCCTAACCAGAAAGATCACAGGCCTAGAGTCTCTGAAGCTGTACCCCTTAAACTATACATCTAAGCAGATGGGGCAGGGTTAAAGGAAGGAATTGCATTTCACTGAAAAAAAAAACAAGTGTGTGGGATCCTCAGATTGAAAACAGCCCTGGGCCCAAGGCACACTTGAAGAACACAGTGCTGTGCTTTGTTTAAGAACTATGGCATCAAAGGAGGTGTAGTTTACCTCTGGGTAATCATTTTATTGTGCCTGACTGAATCTATAACTGGATCCATAATATACAATGTTTACTCCATGTACACATGCCATGCTGCTCCACAAAGGGTGCACATAACCTTATAATAAGCCATATAATTGAGTTATTTTTGAATGACCTGGTCATCATACACTAAGGAGTGTTTTAGTAAAATAATTCAATATGTCCCCAAGGCATCAGCAGAATTGTATGATCAAATGGAGTCTGAGAAATGGGTTTTCCTTCGACATGTACAATATTTAAATTTAAACGTTGGTACAGAGAGGTGAGAGATGGGTGTAGTCTGATCATAGGTAGGGGGTGCCAATATCATGCTGAAGTTAGAAAAAAACTTGAGTAGATCCCTTACAGTCCAACTAAGCGGCTTGAGTACTGGAGTGACTTGTGGGGAAGGATGGGAATGGGTCACCAGTGTTAGCTCACCTCTCCTGGGGGGAAGCAATTGTTATACCTAGAAACAGAAGTAGCACCTGGAAGGAGGCCCAAAGGTAAAATCATTATTATACATCGATACTGAGGAGTACAAACCCAGCGATGCAGTTCTTGCACTCTAGCCAAGTGTCATAGTGATATAAAAGCATGCAGTGTCCATGTGGTTTGCCATAAAGGGCACCACACTAAACCCATGGGCTAAAAGGGAGAATGTCAGTATGGGTGGTTGAAAAATCTCCTAATCTTAGTAGAGTGACAGGTTCACTTCCCAACTCTTACCTCTCCCTTCTAGCAACTTCAAACTGCAAACAGCAGGCAGGAGTGAACTGTCCTAAAGAGGGAATGGGGAAATGGGGAATGAGGGAAGAGGTACTTGGGGAATTAGGGAAGGGGTGAATGGGAGAATGCTAGGATGGAGTTCAGTAATAATGAGGTCAGGAGGGGAGGACAAAACAAGCATAAAAACATATGGGTCGAGGATGTTGGACAGGAGCTTACCATAAACACAAGCAATATCAGTATCAAAGCATGGATCAAGAAGGTGGACTGCAGGGCTTCCTTCTTCATGACTATTATCTAAATGAATTCCTCATTGGAGATGCTAGGCCTTCTCAAGATGTGAGCACTACATTATATTACACCCGTAGAAGGGTGGGGGGGGGGACTGCACATGTAATGCGACTAACTAATGACACTGGGGACATGCTGGATGTATTTACCTATTCCAATACCATAAATATGATTGCAAAGTTGAAGGAATATTTAAGGTAGATGATTGACTTCAGAGGACTTGGCATCTTGTGGGTTGGAGTAGGGTTTCAGTTTATTGGAGACCACACCTAAATGCGGGAGGAGTCTATTTTACAGTCTTGAATAGAACGCACCCTTTATTTATTTATTTTATTTTGTTTTTGAATTTGTTAACTGGGGGTGTGGCACTGATCTCATTGGACCCATTTCAGTCTTAGCCCTGGAAATCAGGTTTGAAGCATTGACCCATTTCAGCTTTGAAGCACATGATAAATAGATGGATAGATTATATGATAATGATTACTTTTAGAATGACACAATGAAACACTGGCATAGTTAATAGCAGTGTCACCTGATATCATTTTCTGCGGTTTGATTCTTGACTTGGGTGCCTTCTGTATGAAAATGCATGTCCCCCTGTATTTCTACGGGTTTTCTCTGGTTAGTGTCTGCTTTCCTTCCACGTCTCAGCATCACGTAATACTGGTGTTTCCAAAACGTGTCTGTAGCAGTGCCAGTGTCTGTGTGATACACAAGGCCTGGTGATCTATTTATGTTGTGTTTTTGTCTGGATAGTGACCATTCAAATGCAAGTCAACAACTCTGGACATGAACAAATAGCGACCTTTAATTTATTTAATAACAGAATATGATTAGTAAAAGAGTTTAAATACTTTGTGGTTCAAATTAGCTGCTGAATACTGCTTTTCCTTTTACATGTTGTGCTGTGTTATTATGTACTGTAGCACTATGAGAGAACTGCTGTGATTATGGAATTATGTAGCATTTACTGCTTTGTACTGACGCATTGTGGTACTAGCGCTGCATGTTAGTAGGGTGTCAAAACTTAAGACAGACAGCATCTGTAAACAGAAGACCAATTAATGCCCTCCACATTTTTAGGGTAACAAACAAATAATACGTTAAATACATTGGAAGTCATATGTCATTTTCTAAACATGTTTTTACTTAAATATATTATAAGTGTTTGCAGTAACAAAAAGTATTACTGTTTAAAGCTGTATGTATGAATAATTCCATTAAAAAGCCTTACAGCCAAATATCAGCATTTAGTGCTGTCGGTATCCACATTTCACTATTAGTAGTTGATCTGCCTGCACAGAAGGATAAAGCACTGATGACACCCTAGATTATCTAGATCAAACAGCACTGGGGCTGTAAGAACTCATAAGGGACAGAGAGGACTGAAGATGGATTGTCTGCTCACCTTTCTCAAACAGAAGGGTGAATGTTGTGTGGTTATGATTGAGGTCATGGAAAATGCTTGCCTTCTTGGTGGAAACTAGGAGCTACCATAATATATTTACTTCTGAGGGGGTCACGTGGAGATGACATTACCACACAGTTGGGGATTGCAGTGAAAGGCAGCTATAATTTTTCTGTTCCTATAACCCTGTTCAGAACATGCAAGAGAAGTTATTAGGCTGACCCCAAATCCTTCAGACAAGTAAGCAAATATGACATCCTGATCCTCTCACCTACATGAGCACTGAGGATCCATACCTTCATTTTGTGATTAGGCCTTCTACATAACTTGGGCTCTCCTCACAAGTTTGCATTGGAGTATTGTCACAAACTCCTTGAGGTCTCAAGGAAGATGAAGCAGCAGCTGAAGCTGGGAACCTGAAGTTAACATTGAAGCTGAGAACCTGAAGTTAACAGTGATCTGAGTTTGAAAAAGTGTAGAAAGGAATCATTCTTGATGAATCTTTTAGTGGGCATGAGGAGAAATGTTTCTAGTTGTGCATCATTTACTCAGTTCAGGTGTTACTGTAGTGAGCCCTCCACCTGTGGCACTGCTGTTAATTGCTGAGGTCATCACATGACAGAGATAAGTGAGTGCTTTTCTATTTTTGCAGGTGCACCATGACTGTGGGTGTATTTTCGAAAACTTCACTGTTACTGCCGGCCATGCAGTGTCTGGAAAATGTCCTTCCCAGTGCCAGCATAAAGCTATCTTCTTGACATTTGTATTCACCATCATCTTTTTCACTTTCCTATGCACTATTCCTGCACTGACTGCAACACTGAGGTATGTTAGATCTGGCACAACAGTTTTATTTCACAGAAAAATTTTGCTTTGCTGAGTTTTCATGAGGGCCATGTCTTGCACTGCAGGAGTGATTTGTCAGTAATGTTAGTAAAGTCATGGAGGAGTAGATTTATCTGTAATGTTGATAATGTCATGAAAAGGTAGGCCATAATGCTTTTATTGTTGTCTACTCAATCGTTTGTAATAAAACCAAGGAAAAAAGACATGAAATGCTTTTATTTGGGTGGCCTAGGTTAAAGCTTGACTCCTAAACTTATGACTAAGTGTTACAGAAATAGCAATACAATCACTTTTTCCACTTGGCAGTCCCCGGACAGAGCTTGTACACAAATATGTTAAGAACCTCATCCCTCATGCTCTGTTAATGATATTCACAATCATCAGTTAGATTTGAAAATGCAGGGATTGTCTAGTTGTTGGCCAATAGGAAAAAAAAGTGTGTGTATGTGTGTGCATGAGTGATGTTGGGGTGGTGCTTCTTTTACCGTTGCCACAGTTTCAAAATTTAGGGAATATGACACCCTGATTTTGAGTGGCTAATTACCCATTATATATGTTCTGACGCAATTGCCAAAGGGTTCCTGAACTTCTTTAACTCCAGTGCCATGGGCCAGATGGTTGACACACCCACAAGGGGCTCAAACATTCTGGATCTGGTGCTGACCAACATGGGGGACCACTGCACAACCCCCAGTGTGTAGCCATCCCTGGTGAAATCTGACCACAAATCAGTCTTGCTGGAAGTAACTGTAACACAAGACCCCCCTTAGCAACAACTTGACTAAAAAGATTCTCCAAGGCCAATTACAACCTCTTACATGACAGCATAAATAGCTTCATAGCCCCTCCTGATGTAACAGACACCTATGCTGAGTTACATACCAATGCTTTATATGAGCACCTGTACAATTGCATTGATTCTGCTTTACCTGATAGAACCAAAGCAAGATCTTCAAGGAAGAACAAACCTGCCTGGTGGACAACTGCCATTAATAGGATATACAACAGGAGAAAGAAATTGCTGTCTAAGAGTAGGAAGAAATGGTCTCAAGACTGGAAACACTCCCTCCGCAGTTTAAACAAGCAAATAAGACTTCTAGTGAAGTTCTCCAAAGCTAACTATGAATCCAAATTAGCTTCCCTGACTAAGGATAAAAGGCAAAACATTCTTTATTTACAGCCATAACCTCAAAGGTAAGGCCCGGATTTGCGCTGAACTCATAGTTAATGGTACTATATATAAAGAATCTGTGGATATAGCAAACCTGCTGACTGACAGGTTCAGTGAAAACTTCACTCTCCTGTCCCCACCACATATACCCCAAAGCATCCCTAACACCTGTCCCCAACCTAGAATCTCCAGAGCAGTTCTTAAACACCCTCTTCAAGGCCAAAAATACAGCCTCTATGGGGCTAGACAACATCCTGGGCTTTGTTCTACATGGGTTAAAACAAGAATTAGCATCATCATTGGACACATTTTTCAATCACAGTCTAAGCACTGGCTTTGTCTGAGCAGAATGGAAAACGGCTGCCATCATCCCTTGGCACAAAGGGGGTGCATCCAAGGACACTGGGAACTATAGACCCAATAGTATGACCTATCTTATCTGCAAGATCATGGAACGACTCATCATGGACCTTATTAACAAAGATATAGGAAATCACCAGTGCTCAACCCCACGCAGTTTGGCTTTGTCAAGGGGAGATCATACCTGTTAAGTATGGTGGACTTCTTCAAGACAATCAGCAAAGCCCTAGATGAGGGCAAATCTGTGCATATGGCCTACCTAAAGTTAGCCAAGGCCTTTGACACAATCCCCCACTCTGGCATCATTGTTAAACTCACCCAGCTGGGTATCAACCCATATATTGTTAGGTGGGTTGCAAACTGGCTCACTGCTAGAACTCATACAGTCAAAATAGGGGACTGCACTTCCTCCAGCAGACCTGTAACCAGTGATGTTCCTCAGGGCTAGGTTCTGAGACCCTCTACTGTTCAGAATCTACTTCTCTGAAGTACAGGCTAAAACTAAGGGACTGTGGCTATCAAAGTTTGTGGATGTCTGCAAACTGGGAGTAATCATTGAAACTCCTAGCTATGTCAACATAGGTTAGAACACATAGGTTAGAACTAGGCTAACTGCCCTTGTGAGCCATTTCAAGCCTAGCCAATTTCCTCATGTGAGGATCAAACCCTGCACCTTGTGTCTGTAAGGCACACACCTTAACCATTATGCCAATGACTGGTGCCAAACTCATCGTCTTAAACTTTACTGCAAAAAAATGCATTATCATCCCCATTAGCAAGGGTGATGTTCTTGCAAACTACCATATCAATAGCAATACCCTAGGCACACAGTCAGTGTTGAGAGGTCTGGGCACACAGATTGACAGCGATCTTAACTTCGATCACCCTGTCTCCACAGTGGTAAGAAGGACATGTTATATTGCTCATCTCATAAGTGGGAGCATTGCCTTCAGAAAAAAAGAAAAAAAGAGGTTATAACCCCCGTGTACTCTTCCTTCATCAGGACAATAATAGAGTACAATGTTCCCTTTGGTATGTTCCCTTCCAAACACTTGCAGCAAATGGAGAGACCACAAAGGTTCCTTACAAAGAAAATTCATGGTCTTCAAGCTGTGTCTTATGCAGACAGACTGAAATCATTGTCACATTACTCTGTGTCATATATAGACTGCTCAAGGTCGACCTGTGTCTTGCACATAGAGTAATTTCTGCTCTAGCTTTAATGGAAATGCTGTACATTTACAAGTCAAATAGCACATGGGTCACTCGCTGAAAGGTCCTTAATCTAGTATGTAACATCAACAGAACTTGCTAGAGAGATTTGACTCACAGAGGTTGCTCCACGTTTGGAACAAGCTTTCTATTCTTCTTACGCAAAGCCCCTCATTGGCCCTATTTAAGCGTAAGTTGGATGATTGGATGGGTAACCAGAAATTCATCCTGGGGGTTCCACCTTCCACCTGTGTCTCTCATGGACAGGGATGATAGGTGCTGATTTTAGTGTCTGCTTGAACCGGTCACCTTTGGAAACACAGGGTGACCTTGGATAGGCTTGTAAGGGCTCTGGGGCCGTTAGCCTAGTAATCTCCTTTGATCCTATGATCAAAGGGCTACGTTTTCCAAACCTGATGCAGGAGTTGGAAACAAACTACCATTTTGTCAGCTCTTCTGCATGATAGAATCATAACTATCTTTAGACTATCTGGTGTACACTTCAGATGTTCTTACTAATTCCTTCAAGCCTGTTTCTAAATTTTGTAGAAAGATCTGCATTTATTTACTAAAAGTTGTAAGAAACATTTGGATTATGAAACTGCCCAACTTCAAAGAAATTGCATTATTTGCCACTAATACACTAAACGTGTTTGCATTTGCAACACAAGGGGTTTGCAGAATTTTTTGTATATTCCTAGTGAGTTCAGGAAGTAAAATAGGCATCTCAAGTGCCCAATTTTGAAACATCAGGCTGCAATACAAGAGATTGTTCAGTAGAGGGCAGCAATATCAAATTTTTTACAGACATGCTTATAATCTAAGCCAAATCGGTCATACTAGCAATAAACAACTGAAATTATTATATGACTGATGGATACTTGTGCATAGCAGCACTTTTTTCATCCAGGAGGCCTTCATCTATATTTATTATACCTAATTAGTGTATAACACTAATCCATTAGCTTTATTTGGCATAGAATACAAAAAAGTCTGTGCAAAAAGTATTCAGGTATTTTAGCACCTTTGTTGGCCAAATCAGAAGAGAGCTTGTCAGATGGTGTTGTTTCTTCTGCTGAAATTCAGGTGATGGAATTATATTAAATGTGGTGTTACATACACTACAATATACTATAGAATCAGTACTGAAAATAGATGAAGCCATTAGTTTGACAAGTGTGTTCTGTAAAGCCATGGGGCGATACAACATCATCTGTACATCTCCAGTGTGATCTCTCATCTCTCTACACTCTCCATTGTCTCTACTACCAGCAGTCTACCTTGCATCACCTGCATTAATTCAATCCTATGATCGACTGTTTTAAAAAAAATACATATATAGATATATATATATATTTAGAAGTGTTCTACAAATATGGCTTAGATGCTGTCATGAATTTTGATTACTGAGTACTGCTTAATTGTATTCTTTTAACAATACGTAATGCTTGGGGTGTATCTTTAACTTTCTAAGTAATGCTTCTGATTTTTTCTTCATGTTTTTATAAATCATTATGTAATGTATTTTGAAGCCTTTCTCATGTTAATCATTTTGTAGTGCATTTATGGAGCTTATCTCCCCGGGTCTCCGCTGAAAATGGGCTCATGGCCCAGTTGGACACTACCCGATAAACAAATGTAAAATTAATGAATGACTGAATGAATGAATGAATTAATGAAAGAATGAATGAATGAATTAATTAATTAATATTATGGATCTCATAAACAAGGCATAGGCACTTGAACCCACCCAGTTCGAATACGTCAAGGCCAGATCTTGCCTGTTGAACCTGGTTGACTTCTTTGAGACTGTCACCAAGGCCCTGGATGAGGGAAAGGCAGTGCATACAGCTTACCTTGATTGGCCAAGGCCTTTCATACAATTCTACACTCAGGCATCATTGAAAACCTAACACAACTTGGTGTAAATCCCCATCTTATCAGGTTGGTGGCCAACTGGCTCACCGACAGGACCCTCAAAGTCAAAATTGGCACTTCCACCTCCAATATCAGACCTGTCACTAATGGATTTCCCCAGGGATCTGTCTTGGGACCCCTGCTGTTTGGCATCTACTTCTCAGAGGCCCAGGCAAAGACAAAAGGCCTGTGGCTGACCAAGTTTGCAAACAACTGTAAGTTGATGCTGTCATTGACTCCCCAAATGATGTTAACATACTGTAAGAGAGTCTCACAGCAACAAATGACTGGTGCCAAAGTCATGGCCTTAAGTTAAATGCAAAAAATGTATTATCATACCATTTGGCAAAAACATGGCCCCTACTGATTGCCACATCAATGGCAACCCCCTAAACATACAACCTGTGGTGAGAGACCTGGGTACTCAGGTTTATAACAATATCACATTCGACCATCATGTAGCAGCAGTGGTCAGAAAAACCTTTTAATTAGTTCACCTCATAAGTAAAGGGATTGCATCCAGAAAAAAAACGTATAATGCCCCATTTGGTATGTACCTTTCCAAACATCTGCACCAACTGGAAAGGCCACAGAAATACCTCACAAAGGGAATCCATGACCTCCAGCACCTGTCCTCTGCAGACAGGCTCAAATCACTGTCACTCTACTTGGTATCATACAGATTGGTCAGAGGTGAGCTTTGGCTCACCTACAGGACAATCTCGGACCCTGCCCTACTAGAGATGCTCCATATCCATAAGTCTAACTCCTCATGCATTATCCACTCAAAAGGCCTGAATCTAATATGCAACATCAACAAAACCTGCTGGGGAGACAGATTCCTCTCCTAGAGGTTGCCCCATCTCTGAAATAGACTTCCCATACACATCAAACAGAGTAGCTCTGTGTCCCTCTTCAAGCACAACCTTTATGAGTGGATGGAAAACCACAAATTTGTCCCAGGGGTTCCACCTGTGTCCCTAATTGACAGGGGTGAGAGGTGCTGACTGAGGTTACTTTTTGTGGATAAATTCTTGCTAGGCTTGTAAGGGCCCCAGGGCCATTAGCCTAGTAACCTCCTATGATCCTAAAAATGTTGGTCTGATAAATTATTAGCTAAAATACTTCAAGATAATTCTATTCAGCTATTGCAATGAGGAAAGTAACCATGTGATGAGTAGAATGCATAATATGACCTGTTTGGAGCCAGTCTGGAGAAGTACAGGGGTAAACTCTGAGTACAACCCAGGTGACCCAGGTTTGATTAGCAGCTTGGTCTCTGATGAGTAGCAGGGAAGAATGGGTGTGCCTATCCTGGTGGGAGGGCGCTAACATGGATATCTCCTGAGACAATCCCTGTTAAAAGCTGGGGATATGATATGGAAGATGTGTGGTCCAAAGAAGAGGTGGGAGTGGAACTGGCTGAGCTGCCACACAGGCAGGGCCATATACTGCAATATCCCAATTGCATGCCTGTCCTTTGGATGGAATCACCCTGCTGTGAGTGAGTGGGTAGGGCATAAAGCCCTCCCACTGGATTGATGCAGAAATGGTTAAGTCTCCAGGACACCCTTAGGATTCACAACTGGCCCTAACACACTATATTAAGTCCAGCCATACCTCTCAATTGTCTAGATTTTCACAGATTTTCACAAAATGTTCAGATTTGTGCCTCATATTTTTGATCTTCTCCTCATAAAATGTGTTTTTTTTCTGGCAAATCACTGAGGATTAAAGTCACTAAATAGTGACATTTGAATTTCAGACTTTATAGCCTTCAGAAAATGCATGGTAACATAAATCTGTCATTCATGCAACTTTCTAAGTTTATAACAGGAATATTTAAAATCTGCCCCCCCCCCCAATTATTTTAGGCTTTGTCCAGATTTTTTATGCTAGGAGGTTGAGAGGTATAAGTCCAGGGGTATGGCTGGTGGACATGCAGCACTGGGGAGCTGAGCTGAACACAATGGGAAAGGGGGAAAATATAACCTGTTTGGAGGGCTTTCCATATTTCAAAGATCTAAACAGACTTATCACAAATTAATGACTCTTCAGTTTGCCATTCATTTTTGTCACTTGTGTAAATAATATCACCATTAACCCTGGTGTGGATGTTACCCTGAGCTCTCATAAGGTGCATTAAGTGTGTGCATAGAGCTTTGTTAAATTCATAAAATCTGCCCCTCATTTTCTTGTACAGGGCAATATATCCAAATGATGTACAAGGATATGAACATATGTAAAGGCAAAACCAGAATATACTGAAAACCCAAAAGACTAAACTGCAGTTTGAACCCCCATAAGACTTCAGAAAGTCAAACACTGATCAGGAGAAAGACATTTGATATCCTGCATTGGCAGTGACAGTACTGCACTGATGTAAAATACAAAAAAATCTACATAAAGTAGATTTGATATTGCCGACTTTCAGCGAAGCAACACAAATATGGACACCAGCTATTGCCACTCTTGAGATATGTGTTAACTGTTTCCAAATCTGCTGTCTTCCCCACAATATCAGGATTCTTTAATATAGAGACTGCATCATTTTGACTACCTTCAGCATCCTCCTGTAGTGACCTTCAGGGTCCTCCTATAGTGACCTTCAGGGTCCTCCTGTAGTGACCTTCAGGGTCCTCCTATAGTGACCTTCAGGGTCCTCCTGTAATGACCAAATCAGTAAATGTAATATGTATGTCGGGGGGGGGGGGGATTGAAGATAATATGTCTGTCAGATCTGACTGTGAGGAAGCAACCGGCAAAGTAGCATCACTGACCATATCAACTGAAAGAGAAGCCTGCAGCCCTTCAGAGGAATGTTGTAATATAGTAGAGTCCCTTACTGTATCAATCTGTAAAACAATATAGTAGAGTCCCTTACTGTCTCAATCTGTAAAACAATATAGTAGAGTCCCTTACTGTCTCAATCTGTAAAACAATATAGTAGAGTCCCTTACTGTATCAATCTGCAAAAAATATAGTAGAGTCCCTTACTGTATCAATCTGTAAAACAATATAGTAGAGTCCCTTACTGTATCAATCTGTAAAACAATATAGTAGAGTCCCTTACTGTATCAATCTGTAAAACATTGCTATGTTCCATAACAGAATTGACAATTTGCCAGGGTCTGTGTCTAAAAGAAAGGATTTGTCTACTAACATCACAATCAAACCATTAATGTGTTCAGCTATCGTGCCTGGTAGAATACACTGCACATCAATGTTTGCCCTAGTTTGTAAGAGAACAAGCCATTAGGTCAGCACCAAAATTACAACATTACAAATCTTGGTGTTAACATAATGTACCCTATAAGTGAAGATAACAGCACTAAGGTGAACAAGCTGTTGTTACAGACTTTTAAATGAGTCCAAACCTCTCCCATTCCTTCGACAAACGTCTACAATTTCTAAGGCATTTGATATCTGTATGTCAAAAGGGTCTATTATATTGGTTCTAAACTGAAAAATAAATCTTTTTTGTATGCAAACTCAAATCATGCATAACAGACTGATTCCTTGGGACTGGTATTAAAGGTTAATAGATTTGTAGGTAAATACTAGGCCAGCATTTTAAGCCTAGCCAATTTCCCTTTTGTGTCTGAAATAAGCTATCTCATTTAATTATAGACTGTTCTTACCCATCCCATGGCTGATGATAATATATTATTCCTAATGAGAATAACTGGAATCATACCATAGATAATTTGAGGGGACCCATGCATGCCTCTGTCCATTAGTAGTACAGGAGGCAGTTCTGGTGTAAATTTTGTTTCTCATCCATAGGTCTAAGATGAGCTTTAATATGGACAGGGATTAACTTGGTTTAATGTGGATGGGGAGTCTGTTCCTGAACAGTAGTATCCTCTGCAAGATATACCTGCCCCGATGAACTATTCTGTTGCAGAAGAGGTTTAGAGCCCTACTTTGGGTATTTCTGATGCCATTTGACCTGCTGATGTGCAGTAAATCCATCGACAATGGGTCAGACAATAGCTTGTATGCCAGACACAGGTCACCTCTTAGCAGTCTGTAGAATACAGAGTATAGTGACAGGGATTTGAATTGGTCCATGTTGGACATGTTGATTAGGCCTTGTATCCGCTAAGTAAGGTATCTTTGTGGGCATTTCCAGTTAGTGAATGTGGCTGGACAGATACATGCCAAATGAGTGCAGAGTAGAGGTGTCATATTCCTTATTAGTTACTGCTGAAACAAAACAAGTCAGCAAAGGTGGTGATTGCAATTTTATGTCTACAAAATATTTCTGCCCCACATGTATTAAAGAATGAACTTGACAAGAATCAAAGCCAAGTGTTTGCATGACCATGTCTCATAAAACATGTTGTGGCAACATTTCAAATCATTTACTAGTTATTATTACCATCTTTCCAAGATCCATTATGCAGAGTTAACTCATCACCAAGCTGTTGCTATCCTTCATGAGGGCACTGTATGATCCGCAGGAAATGCACAGTGTTGAAATAACAGATACCTGCTGGCTGCTATTCCAATAAAAAACAAAAAATCACTAACTTAACTATGCCATTAAAGCTATTCTTGTAGAAATACAGTTCCTATACCTTTACACCACTACAAATTAGCTGTATTAATCATAAGCACTTTCTTCAAAAGCCTTCAACATATACAGACAAATTAAACAACGTTCCCCAGTTTATTTACTTTCCAAAGAATGAGGGGCAATGGCAAAATCGCACCAGGCATTCAGAAAGAAACTGAGACTGCTAGGATTGGTCCAAGAGAGTCGGTACAGTAGCCAACCAGCAAAGAACATAAGCAATGATGTACCTGATGGAATCACATTTTAATTTTAGAAGCTGTTGCACTCCCTTTGAGTGTTTATATTGTGACAGACTTTGTTCTTTTTTGCCTCTAGCCCAATATTGGTGCTGCTCATCTTTGTTATGAGTACCTAATCTAGTTATTTATGTGTTTTTATGTTTAGAAATGTGGCTTACACATGCACACACGCACACGCACATGCACACGCACACACGCATGCACACACATGCACGTACACACACGCACACACGCACACATGGCCCTGTATGAGTGGGCTGGCAATAGCTGAGGTTTAACTTTAGCTTACCTCCAAATGCACTGAAGAAGGAGCATTTAGAAGGTCTTACATATTTGTTAATTTGTTGGTTAATACTAAGTAATTCATTAATGTAGAAGTAAAAGGTATTATATCTGACTTTACAGGCCCTATATATGCTAACTCCAATCCGGTCCGTCCTTGCAAATAATAGCACAGTAATCCAACCTTTTTGAAAAACATTTTTTTTAATGTATGTTTTTTTAGTGTGGATGCACGGCATGCACAAAAACTGACACACTTTTGCACCCATAAAATAGTCTGTTAATATCAGTTGTTTAATATTATGCAAACAAGAAGGAGAGCTTTGAGGCTGTGATGTTTAAGTGAAAGTGATGGTTAAATATTAATCGTTTAGAACTCATGAGAACCATAAAAGCAGACACAATTCCTGTATATCAAAGTGTGCAACTGCTTGGATATCTAAGAACTTAAATGTAACATTTTACTATGACATTTTAATTTTCAACTTTAATTTATTTTTATTACTGTTGGATCTCTATTGCTTTTTGAAAGATTCCATTGAGAAAGGGTTTTGGCATAGGATCCACACACATATTTATGCTTGTAACCCCCCATTTCTCGGTCACCCACGTCCCCCGGAAACTTTTTTAAAGTTTTTTTTTGTCTATTCCTTCTAGCATGTCGAGGGATCAGTTGCTAGTGTCCTCTCCTGCTCAGCTGGTGAACCTGGGAATATTGAGGCAATGTTACAATTGCCTCATGTACACAGACAACCCTCTCCTCCTCCCACAAAACACAAATACATGCGAGAGATGCAACTATACGGCCAAACTGGAGGCTGAGCTCTCTCAACATAGGACTGGCAAGACCAGTCAGGAGGAGAAGGTTACCACACACACTATAGACCCAGTCTCACATAGTACCATTACAACCTCAAATCATACACATAAACACACAAAGACATACTCGGAGGCTCTGATCAAAAATCTACCAAAACAGCAGAGGCCACCAAAGCAGACACCCAAACAACCACCACCTCAGAACACAACACCTGCAACACATAGACCTCACAGTCAGAGTGTCAAACAGTCACAGCCCTTAAGGCCAAACACAATGCCAGACACACTAGTCATTGGTGACTCCATAGTCAGACACACTGACGTCCCGCTCACCAGACTGAGTAAGGAGAAGGTCACAGTAAGCTGCCTGTCGGGCGCTAGAATCCGCCACATAACGCAAGCACTCAGGTCTCTCAACAGCAGGTACAAATATGACTCAGTCATTGTCCACGCTGGTGTAAACGACCTGAGACGTACCTCCTTGGACTACATGAAAAGAGACATTGAGGAGCTCTCTGATTATGTAGCCCAGGCAGGTATGACCCTGACCTTGAGCAGTATCCTACCTTCACCAAGAATGATGCCACAATACAGAGATAAGATGATCAGCTTTAACAATTGGCTTAAACACTGGTGTCATTCAAAGGGGATCCAGTGTCTGTCTGCCTGGGATGACATGCTGGACAAGCCACGCTGCTGCAAGGGACGGCTTGCACCTGTCACCCTGGGATTCCGGATATTGGCAAAGGCTCTTGCCACCCCATAGTGCCTTTTTAGGCAAGGCTCAAATTCTAAACCTGCCACCCTAGAACACAAAAAGGAAAAAACTAAGGGTAATGCTGCTCAATGCCAGAAGTCTAAATCTCAAAATGCACGCACTCGAGGCCCTTCTCAGTATGGAGAACATCGATGTCTGTGCTGTGACAGAAACCTGGTTCAAGGCTCCTGAGAGCACCCCAGCTATCAGGTTTTACCTCATATCATGCGTTCCGGCCCCAAAATCCGGACAATACCAAGAAAGGAGGGGGTATCCATATTCATCAAGGACACCCACACCTCAAGACTGGTGGCAACGCACGATGCATCGGAGACCATCCAGGTGCAATTAACCATAGGCAAGACTGCTCTGCAAATTGTAGCATGTTACAGGCCACCCTCACAAACTCAGGAACCTCACATGGCCTTCCTGAAAACACTAGAGGGGATAAATGTATCACCAAACACCATCATACTAGGTGACTTCAATTACCCTAATATAGACTGGGAACACTACTCAAGCCCAAACACCCTAGCCCAAAAGTTCCTGGAATTCATAAACTCAAATGCCATGGAACAACTAGTCACCATCCCCACAAGAGGAGATAACATACTTGATCTCATCATCACGAACATGGGAGCACAATGTTCAACACCGGAGGTGTACCCCTCACTGGTGAGATCAGACCACAAACTAATCTCGCTGGAGGTCCTCATCCCACCCCACCTGAAATAAAAAGACCACAGTAAAGAACTTCTCAAAAGCCGACTTCACACTTCTAAAGACTAGTGTGGTCTCCTTTAAGGTCCCGAGCGGGAAAACAGTACTCAAGCCGCTGAATCACTTACAAATGCCTTCTACCAGCACCTGCAGGACTGCATGGATAAGGCAATCCCAAGCAAAACAAAGACTCTTTGTACCAAAGGCAAGCATCCAGTCTGGTGGACCCCAGCCATAAACAAACTCTACAACAAAAGGAGGAAGCTACTACAAGATAGAGCAAAATCCTTAAAAGGTAAGACACCCTTGATCACTATAAGTAAAAAACTAAGAGCTCTCATAAAATCATCCAAAGCAAATTTCGAGAGAAAAATAGCTAAAGACTCAAAAGACAATCATAAGGCCTTCTTTAGCTATGTTAGAAACCTGGGAGGAAACTCCCAGATATGCTCAGAGCTAGTTCAAAATGATGTGAAGATTACTGATCCTACAGACATTGCCAACATACTGGCTGACAGGTTCAGTGCAAACTCTCCTCCCCAAAAGGAGAGATATCTATACCAAATGATTGCAGCCCCCAAACATCTCCAGCGCCCAAGTGAGAACTGCTCTCTCCAAAGCAAAAAACACAGCATCCATGGGACCTGATGGTGTCCCCGGCTGTGTGCTCCATGAGCTCAATGAGGAATTAAACCCACAGCTAGGACAGCTGTTTAATCAAAGTCTTACCTCTGGATACGTACCCAGGGAGTGGCGCACTGCAACTGTGGTACCACTTCACAAAGGCGGTGCCTCCACCGACCCTGGAAATTACCGGCCCATTAGCTTGACAAGCCTTATCTGCAAAGCCATGGAGAGGATCATAATGGACCTCATAAATAAAGACATAGGGAATTTGCAGACTTTGGATCCAACCCAGTTTGGCTTTGTCAAAGGCAGATCATGCCTTTTAAACTTGGTTGACTTTTTGAAACAGTCACCAAAGCCATTGATGAGGGAAAGGCAGTCCATACAGCCTACCTCGATCTGGCTAAGGCCTTCGATACAATACCCCACTCGGGTATCATTGAAAAACTCATCAGCTTAAATGTCAACCCATACATCACAAGATCGGTTGCAAACTGGCTGAGTGACAGAACCCACAGGGTCAGAGTTGCTGGCGCCATGTCAGACTCAAAGCCTGTCACAAGTGGTGTCCCACAGGGCTCAGTCCTGGGCCCACTCTTGTTTGGCATCTACTTTTCCGAAGTACAAGCAAACACAGGAGGGTTATGGCTGACAAAGTTTGCAGATGACTGCAAACTGGGCGCCATAGTAGAAAACACATCTGACACAGATATCCTTCAGAAGGGTCTCACAGAAACGGATAACTGGTGCCAGAGCCACGGCCTAAAGTTAAATGCCAAAAAATGCATAGTCATACCCTTCGGGAAAAACAAGGTTACCCCTAGCTACCAAATAGGTGGCAATCCACTGAGCACAGAAGAAGTTATCAGGGACCTGGGGACCCAGGTTGATAGTAGTCTGTCATTCGACACCCATGTAGCTAAAGTAGTTAGGAAGACCTTCTACATTGCCCACCTTATCATGAAGGGATTCTCATCTAGATCAAGGGAGGTCATAGTCTCCCTTTACTCATCACTCATCAGACCAATGATTGAGTACAATGCCCCATTCGGAATGTATCTGACCCGACACTTGCAGCAGCTGGAGAGGCCACAAAAGTTCCTCACCAAAAGGATAAAGGGTCTCAAAAATCTGTCCTATGCTGCCCGACTGAAAGAACTCCAGCTCTATTCAGTCGCACCGCTTGCTCAGAGGTGACCTTTGCCTAACATACAAGGCCATGTCAAACCCAGATTTGATGAATATGCTTCACCTCAAAAATCTAGATCCATCAGAGCCACAAGGGCGGAGACTTAAACCTTGACACGGCTATTAATAGGACGTGCTGGAGGGATAGATTCATCACCCAAAGACTCCCTATGCTGTGGAACAAAATCCCGGTACATGTGAGGCAGAGCACCTCGCTGGCCTTGTTCAAGAGAAATCTTGACCAATGGATGGGAGATCGCAGATATACCCCAGGGATTACCTCAGTGTCACTGCTCGACAGAGGCACAGCAAAATAATGGGTATAGTTCCCCATACTAAAGGGGTGGCGTAAGCCACAAAACGATGGGCTAGGCTTGTAAATGCCCTCGGGCAGATAGCCTAGTATGAACCTATGAACCTATGAACCTATGAACCCTTTTAATCCTGAGCTTAAAATTAAAACTGACAATTCACCACGCTTTATTCTAATTAGGATTCAATCATCCTATCCTGGGATTGTCTTGTACTCTCTTCTGATTGGCTACTGTATCTCCTTACTCAAACCAATCCTGGTAGCCTGGGATTCCATCTGAATGGCTGCTTTTATATTCCCAGTGGTATTTGTTTTTTTTTTGAAAATGACGTAGATCTAATGAAGTGTTCAGAAAAAAGTGCTTAGCACTAATAAAGCTTATCTGTGGTGGTACAGAGGTGTACATTTTGTTCCACAAACTCTAGCCTGATTTCAAAGGAACCAATTTTGTGAGGTTTAAAGGTATATTTAAGTTATTGTTTTTCTTTTTTTTTTCACTTTTTTTCTTTATCAGAGCAACAG
Source organism: Protopterus annectens (assembly GCF_019279795.1). Classification (NCBI taxonomy): domain Eukaryota; kingdom Metazoa; phylum Chordata; order Ceratodontiformes; family Protopteridae; genus Protopterus; species Protopterus annectens. Next base: position 1,354,023,049 of record NC_056746.1, on the reverse strand, counting down.
TTTGCTGTCTATCAGTTACTTCAACTCTGAAACCAAAAACACACTTGTAATAAGACATACGAAACTCATGTACCTCAACTCTGTTCATTTAAAGTTACTATAATCATGGACCTGTAATGCTGAGTAATAAAGTTTGCTTCAATGTGTCCTGTAACCCAGCTAGGCTGTGAGAACCTGCACTGGCATATGAAGGTATGTTTACAGCAGATGTTGCAGATATTACATCTCTACATCTCCCCTGCATCTTTCTAAAAGGGATATCCCAAGGATCTCAATGTAAAAAATATTCTCTGACACAAGAAAAACAGTAAAGCAGTCCAACTCCCACAGTTCTGTCTGAAATGACATAAAAGCAAGTTCTGTATGTGAAGCGTCATTCTGCCTAAAGAGATTTTTTTAATGGACAATATCCTGCTCTGGCTGAAGTGACTCCATAACATTTTTCAAGTGTAAAGTAAGCTGTGTTGTGTGTTGTAAGTCTGTAGCAAGTTCTGAAAAGAAAATATGTTGTCTACCTAATGCATCTGATTTCTCTACAGCAACTGTAAATGTTTTCTCCTCTGCTTATCAGATGGATTAGTCTTCTTAAACAAGTAGGTTATCGTCCAAGTCAACACTGCTAAATTCAGAAATGTGAGCCACCTGCCACATCCTCACATAACTCTTGACTATATCAGAAATAGGGAAATGGACCCAGGTTCTTAGACAGCTTTCTCCGAGATGATGCAAATGTCACCACTTATCTCCACTGTAAGAAAATATAGGCTCAGTAGGATGTATCCAGCCCAAAATATAAAATATAAATAATAAACAAGTTTAGTTAGGATCTGCATCTCATCCATTTTGTAGAATAACTGGTAACACTAGTTTACAAATTCACCTTATGGTTTGGCACCTGTGTTTCTTACTGGCACAGGACACCTGTAAATTATTCATCTCCCAAGCTCCTGCTTGCACTTATCAAGGGTATCAGAACTTTTCAGAGATTTGGGATGCATGGATAGGTTTCAAAAGGCCAATTTGGTCGTTGACCTAGAACATATATTAACCTATGAAGGTACACTGCCATTATATAAAACAAATATAACCTTAATCTTTAATATCTGTTATCCCATTGATGTCTCAGCAACATAAGTGTATTAAATATGTAATGTGTAAGGCATAAATGTCGATTGCAGTCCAGTACATGGCTCTTGAAAAGTGCACACAGCAGCATTACTTTACACAGACCTTGGGCTCTGTAACCGTGCACATAGCAGCATTGCTGTGCAAAGATCTTGGGCTCTGCAACAGTGCCCATAGCAGCATTGCTGTGCACAGACCTTGGACTCAGTAATAGTGCACATAGCAGCATTGCTATGCACAGACCTGGTGGCTCTGTAACAGTGTGAATAGCAGCATTGCCATGCACAGACCTTGAGCTCTGTAAAAGTGCATATAGCAGGATTGCTGTGTACAGACTTTAGGCTCTATAATAGTGCAAATAGCAGCATTGTATAACAGTGCATATAGCAGGATTGCTGTGCACAGACCTTTGGCTCTGTAACAGTGCACATAGAAGCAATGCTGTGCACATACCTTGGGCTCTGTAACAGTGCACATAGCAGCATGGGTGTGCACAGACCTTGCGCTCTGCAATGGTGTACATAGCAGCATTGCCATGCACAGACCTTGGGCTCTGTAATAGTGCACATAGCATTGCTGTGCGCAGACCTTGGGCTCTGTAACACTACACATAGCAGAATTTCTGCACATAGAGCTTGGGATCTGTAACAGTGCACACAGCAGCATTGCTATGCACAGACCTGGGGGCTCTGTAACAGTGCACATAGCAGCATTGCTGTGAACAGACCTTGGGCTCTGTAACAGTGCACACACCAGCATTACTGTGCACAGACCTTGGGCTCTGTAAAAGTGCACATAGCCACATTGATGTGCACAGACCTGGGGGTTCTGTAACAGTGCACACAGCAGCATTGCTGTGCTCAGACCTAGGGACTCTGTAACAGTGCACATATCAGCATTGCTGTATATATATATTGATGTGAACAGACCTGGGGTTCTGTAACAGTGCAAATAGCAGCATTGCTGTGTATAGACCTTGGACTCTGTAACAGTGCACATAGCAGCATTGCTGTGCACAGACCTGGGGCTCTGTAACAGTGCACATAACAGCATTGCTTTATATAGACCTTGGGCTCTGTAACAGTGCACATAGCCACATTGATGTGCACAGACCTGGGGGTTCTGTAACAGTGCACACAGCAGCATTGCTGTGCTCAGACCTAGGGACTCTGTAACAGTGCACATATCAGCATTGCTGTATATAGAACTTGGGCTCTGTAACAGTGCACATAGCAGCACTGATGTGCACAGACCTGAGGGTTCTGTAACAATGCACATAGCAGCATTGCTGTGCACAGATCTTGTGCTCTGTAACAGTGCACATAGCAGGATTGCTGGGCACAGACCTTGTGCTCTCTAATGGTGTACATAGCAGCATTGCCATGCACAGATCTTGGGCTTTTTAACAGTGCCCAAAACATTGCTGTTCACAGACCTTGGCCTCTGTAACACTGCACATAGCAGCATTGCTGTTCACAGACCTTGATCTCTGTAACACTGCACATAGCAGCATTGCTGTGCACAGACCTTGGGCTCTATAACAGTGCAGATAGCAGAATTTCTGTACATAGACCTTTGGATCTGTAACAGTGCACACAGCAGCATTGCTGTGCACAGATATTGGGCTCTGCAACAGTGCACATAGCAACATTGCTGTGCACAGACCTTCAGCTTTGTAACACTGCACACAGCCACATTGCTGTGCACAGACATTGGGCTTTGTAACAGTGCACACAGCAGCATTGCTGTGCACAGACCTGGTAGCTCTGTAACAGTGCACATAGCAGCATTGCTGTGCACAGACCTTGGGCTCTGTGACAGTGCACATAGCAGCATTGCTGTGCAAAGACTGATCTGATCCTGTATATATTATCAAGTGTAGTTATATCTCAAAGGAAGACAGGAGGGCAAACAGTTTGCTTTCAAAAGACACTTGTTGGGGTTATGGGAGTCAGTGAGGGAATTCTTTGCTAACTTTAGAAAAAATCCTATTAAAAGCAAAAATGCTTATAATTGTATATAATTACATCATAAATGAAGTGTTAGTGTGTCTGCAGAACAAAGATAATGCTGTTGGCACAAAGTGCACCCAGTAGTCATCAGGTGTAGAGAGCAGGTGCACAAACAAAATAAGGTGTCCTTTGTTGTTGCCATTGTAGCAGTTAATAAGTTAAACATGTACTAAAACATTCAGTGTCCCATTTCAGTGTCTATCAATAAATTGTTCATTTTTATTCTTCCAGATGTGTGCCTGACTGCCAGCGCTCATTTGCACTTGGAATTCAGTGGATTGTGGTACGAACATTAGGTAAAGTATGCGCTTACTGCTGCACAAAATAGAGTGTAAGTAGCATTTAACTGCAGTCCCCCTTTGCCTGGAGTGTCACAGACAGCAGCCTTCAAAACTTTTAATACAGTCTCCTCTAAAAGTGCATTTAAACATACAGTATTAGACAAGAAGGTAACTCATAAACCAGTATAAAGATAATCTGTATTCTCAGTTGATAACAATGAGCTAAGCTGAATTTAACCATATACTTTTAGACAAGATGGTAACTTCTAAACTGATATAAAGGACTTAAGAATATCAGGTGTGAATCATGTCTTACTTGTTCTCTGTAATGGCTGTTAGATTAATTCATTCAGTCATCTGTCCATCCATCGATCTACCTATCCATTTTCTAAACTACACAATGGTAGCTAGCTAAGCAGTAGAACCCAGACTTCTCAATTCAAAATAACAACCCTTTGCTCATTCTGTAGGTCCACAAGTATTGACAGGTAAACTAAGAGACAGAGAATGAGTGAGAGAGAGATAGAGAGAGGGAGGGAGAGAGAGAGAGAGAGAGAGAGAGAGAGAGAGAGAGGGAGGGGGAGAGAGAGCTCGGCAATCAGAGATGCTTTAAATTTACTGCACAACCTCCAGCCAGTGAACTGCACTTCATAGATCTCTAGAAGGAAGACACCAAGCCTGCATCTTCATGGATGACCAAACCACCCCAACTGAGCAAACTCAACCTAGAGGCTTGTTGGCTGTACTCCAGGATCTTTAAATGTAGCCAAGATCATCATTGTATCTCAGGACAGTGTCCCACAACCAAAGAATCGATTTCATTTCCACTGCTTATATCTACAGTTTTATCTTGTCATTCACTACCCAATGTTCATGGCCATTGGAGAGAATGGTGACATACAGTGACCAGTGTTGTAAGACTTATCCTATTACTGAAATCTATCTTCACCTCCACTGTGTAGTATGATGGCTGAAGTACTGCCACATTGATCTGCTGATCATTTCACCAAACCTTCTGCCTTCACTCATGTCCAAGATTCCAAGATACTTAAACTCCTTCACATGGTATATCTGCATCTGTCTCAGCTACTGAAAACAATCCACTTTTTTTTTTTTTTTTTTAGGAAACAACTATAACTTCCGATCTGGAGATGGAGACCTTCATCCAGTTGAATTCACAGTCAGAAGCTTCATGCTTCTCTATACACTGATAAAAAGAGTCACTTTTGACCGAGAGGACATTATCTTCATACAGGAAAGGTGCAAAGCTGAAGAATACCAAGCCATAGACTCTCCCAATGATGACTGAATGTTGAAATCTTGTCAATAAAAATGATGATGAGGAAGGAAGACAAGGAACACCCTTGGAGACGTCCTGCACCAAACTTAAACATATTTAACATTGAAAATGCAAGCACTGATAACTGTTGATGTTCTTCGTGTTTCACTGTTGCAGTCTTCACATCTGGGTTATCTGCCTGCAGGTAGCTCTCAGCTGGCATGAATACCAGAGTCTTTGGATTTCTGCATCAGATGCTGTCGCTTCTTCCTTGATGTCGGGTCGTCAGGGGTATAAAACATGCAGCCGACGCCATTAAATCAGTCTTTCTTGTCATGTGGTGCCCGAAGCAGAAGCAGTTTGCAAGTGCCGGTTGGTCGACTCCTGAAATTTTTGTTTTTGAGTTTCAGAGCCAAAGTCTTCAAAAAAGTTAAGTACCCCATTGGGGATCCTTTTTCTTGCTCTAACCGATGTCAGTAAAAGTTAACAATTGTCTTACCTGCGGAAAGCAAATACCTCACAGAGATTTTCATTCTTACTGCATCCCCTGCTTAGGCCCAGACCACGACTTCCCTCGTTGTCGGTTTCGTGTCTTGTTCAACACCCAAACTATTCAGCGTCAGGCTATTTTTGCACCTAATTACTTTCATGCTCATTCTGTGTACTCCAAAATGGCTTCGTCTAGCCATCCAACTACCGATATTCTGAAAAAAATAAGGATAAAGACAGAGACAGACCGCATAGGTCCAAAACTGCCCACAATGCTTCTATTAAGCTAGTCGCCAGTTCACCGGTACTCAGTGAGGTGCTTTTGCAGCCCCTGATACCTGCTACTTCTGATTTTCATGCCTCTACTGAGACCCATTCAGAGTCCGTTATGCCTCGAGATGCTGCTTCGACTATGGAACCTGCGGATGTCTCTACCTTGGATGGGGTCCGGAGCTGCTGTGCAGGCACCAGCTTCTGAGGGTGTATTCAGGTCTACAGACATTGATATTAAACCGATGTCATCATTTTCATCCAGGCCTAAAACTCGCACCACGCCTAGAAAACTGACGAACAAACCACAGGCCCATTTGCCTAAAAAACAAATGCTTACAATGGCTGAAGACCTCATTACCTTTATTAGGGGAAGTCAGCCTTCCCTCTCTGACACCTAGAACTGAGTTTCTTTCTGATTCTCCTGATCAGGAATCTGATATTTCTGCTCCTTCTAATTACCAGGATTTTCCATTATCTACTTATGAGGATTCTGATGCAGAGGATTCCATTCCCTCTGCTTCCCCTCCAGAAGATTTTTTTTTTCGGTGAAACCGTGCACACTCTTAGGGAGCATTTCCACTGGGAAAGCCAGGATTACTCTGACTCCAAAAAGAAGCTTAGGGAATTCTTACTCCTGCCTCAACACAGGCCTTTAGCTATCCCTCCTGTTCTGGACATTGTAGATGATGCTTTCTTGGAATCTAGCCTTAACCCAGACACTTTATCTCCAGCTTCCAGAAAACCTGACAGGTACTACAGAGTACCTGACTCACAAGTTCCTCTTCAATATTCCTTCTGCTGATCCAGAGACCATTTCCCAAGGACCAAAAGGCATTAAGGCTACTGCTGCCAAAAATCCTACCCCTTCTGATAGAGATTCTAGAGCCTTAGACACAGGGGCGGCTCGTGGCATAGGGCTGCCGGACTGCAGCCCCCTCAAAAATAAAAAAAGAAAGAAAAAAAAAATGAAAAATAAAAACCCGCCAGGATTATGGGACGCGTCCGGACTGCAAGAGGAGCAGCAGGGACTCGGGACAGAGCCTTAGGGATCTCGTCGGCGTCGGGAAGGAGCATGCTTTACTGGAGTTTGTGTATGGTGCTTTACTGGAGTGTGTGTGTGTGTGTGTGTGTGAAAATGCCCCAGGTGCTTATGGTGGTGTGGTAGGGAATGCCTCAGGCTTGAACCCTGTACCCTGTATGCAGGTGTTAAAGACTTGAGTTCCCTACCCACCACCATTTGTAAAAAAATTTCAGATTTTTACCTCATATTCGATCTGATCTGTTCCTCATAATATCTGTGGTTTGTAAATGTTGCAATGCTTGATATTTGATGGTGTAGTAGTAGCATTGTTGCCTCACAGCTGCAGGTTCTTGGGTTTGATTCTTGGCTGGGGTTCCTTCTTTGTGGGGTCTGTATCTTCTCCCTGTGTTTGTGTGGGTTTGCTTTTGTGCCCTCCCATGTTACAAAGACATGTCTGCATTATTTCTTCCTGGGCCTCTGCTGAAAATTTGTTTATTTGTTCCAAGTCAGACTGTCCTGATTAAAAAATGTTAAATAAAATTGATAGGCATTTGAATTTCAGACTTAAGGGTTTCTGAATGTTTAATTCCTTGCGTATTTGATGGTGCAGTGGTAGTATTGTTGCCTCACAGCTATAGGTTTTCTGGTTTGATTCTTGGTTGGGGTGGCTTCTGTGTGGAGTCTGCATCTCCTCCATGTGTTTGTGTGGATTTGCTCTGGTGCCCTGCCATTTTACAAAGACGTGTCTGCAGTTTTAATCCCTGCTGAAAATTGGTTTTGTTCTGTCCGCAGTAAAATTGACAGGCATTTGAATTTCAGACTTCAGGTTTCTGAATGTTTAATTCCTTGCATAATTGATGGTGCGGTGGTAGTATTGTTGCCTCACAGCTATAGGTTTTCTGGTTTGATTCTTGGTTGGGGTGGCTTCTGTTTGGAGTCTGCATCTCCTGCCTGTGTTTGTGTGGATTTGCTCTGGTGCCCTGCCATTTTACAAAGATGTGTCTGCAGTTTTAATCCCTCGTCTCTGCTGAAAATTGTTTTTGTTCTGTCCGCAGTAAAATTGACAGGCATTTGAATTTCAGACTTCAGGTTTCTGAATGTTTAATTCCTTGTATAATTGATGGTGCAGTGATAGTATTGTTACCTCACAACTATAGGTTTTCTGGTTTGATTCTTGGTTGGGGTGGCTTCTGTCTGCATCTCCTCCCTGTATTTGTGTGGATTTGCTCTGGTGCCCTGCCATTTTGCAAAGACGTGTCTGCAGTATTAATCCCTGCATCTCTGCTGAAAATTGTTGTGTTCTGTCCGCAGTAAAATTGACAGGCATTTGAATTTCAGACTTCAGGTTTCTGAATGTTTAATTCCTTGCAGATTTGATGGTGCAGTGGTAGTATTGTTGCCTCACAGCTATAGGTTTTCTGGTTTGATTCTTGGTTGGGGTGGCTTCTGTGTGGAGTCTGCATCTCCTCCATGTGTTTGTGTGGATTTGCTCTGGTGCCCTGCCATTTTACAAAGACGTGTCTGCAGTTTTAATCCCTGCTGAAAATTGGTTTTGTTCTGTCCGCAGTAAAATTGACAGGCATTTGAATTTCAGACTTCAGGTTTCTGAATGTTTAATTCCTTGTATAATTGATGGTGCGGTGGTAGTATTGTTGCCTCACAGCTATAGGTTTTCTGGTTTGATTCTTGGTTGGGGTGGCTTCTGTTTGGAGTCTGCATCTCCTGCCTGTGTTTGTGTGGATTTGCTCTGATGCCCTGCCATTTTACAAAGACGTGTCTGCAGTATAAATCCCTCGTCTCTGCTGAAAATTGTTTTTGTTCTGTCCGCAGTAGAATTGACCGGCATTTGAATTTCAAACTTCATGTTCTTCAGAATACATAGTAGCACGACCTTTTTTTCTAGCAATTTTCTAAGTTTATAAGATGAATATTTTAAATTTGTCCCTATTTTTGGGACTGTATTCCCCCATTATTGGCTTCGTCCAGGTTTTTGTGCTAAGGTTGACAGCTATGGCAAGAACTGAATTCACTGAATATGGACTGTAGAATTGTGCATATTTACTGATAAAGGTGCACTGTAGAATTGTGCATATTTATTGATAATGGTGGACTGTAGAATTGTGCATATTTACTAATAATGGTGGACTGTGGAATTGCGCATATTTACTAATAATGGTGGACTGTAGAATTGTGTATATTTACTAATAATGGTGGACTGTGGAAGTCTGAGTAGACTTTTTTTATGATAAATGTTCTCAACTGGGCAGTTTTGACATTATGGGTGCATATGTTTTGTTTCATTGCTTACTGGAAAAATGTTCAAAACAAATTTAAAACACCCTCTAACAAGTGTACTGTATTGTACAAGGAATATAATTTTTAGTACAATGAGGAAGGTGTATCAAAGAGCACATGTATGTTTCATATGCAAGGGGCCTATGATTCGAAAACAGCCCAAAATTAATCTTTATCTGCCACTGGCAAAATGTATTTTCTTTGAATGTGGGTTTCAATGCTGTTTCAATGAATGTGAGTTTCAAGGGCAGAGAAGTTTTAATGCTAAGTTTTCATTGTGAGACTGCATTGCTTTGTTTAACAGATTACTTAATGTTTGTGCTGTAAAATACAAAATAAAACTTTCAAATGAAGTCCAATCATTGAAGTAAAGCAGTATGCACATTAGTGTTTATGGTAAATGGAGTGAAATAGCCAAGTAATGGTTAATTGGAATGGCTGCAGAGGCTCCAGTTCAACCATTATTTTGTCAGGGGAAGGGCAGCAAACTCAGACAGGCCCAGCTGAACTATACCTCCCAACTGTCCAGATTTTCAAAGAATGAATAGATTTTTGCTTCTTATTTTTGGTTTGTTGTTCATAAAATTTGTAGTTTTAATTCCTAAATGATTTGCCAGAAGTCACTAAATAATAAGTTTCAGACTTCATAACCTTCATAAAAATGCATGTTAAAGTAAGAGCCGTTCTATCAACTGTCTCAATTTATACAAGAGCAATTTTAGTACTGTTTATATGTGCCCCAATATATTTGGCCTTGTTCAGATTTACTGCATTAACAGGTTGAGAGGTACATGCAAATAAATTGCTTTATAGAATTAGGCATAGCCAACCTCTCAACTGTCCCCAATTTTTGGCTCAAAATGTTGCTCTTCCCCTAATAATCCCTCCATAAAATAGCAATTTTGGAAGAAAACATGGAGGGTTTACAATTAAGAAATAACTGTAATAATCAAAGTTATAGATTACTTGAAATGCATGTAGATTCTTTTATTTTGTCAGCTGCTCAAGGTAGCAGTACTAATATTAAAGTGTCCCTTCTTTGACAGGTAGAAGCTGTATTGTGTGTCTATTTTATATTTTTGCATCACATTTTTGGTCCATTTTTCATAAAATTGTGTTTTTGGCAAATTAGTGACAAATCACTAAAGACTGAAGTTAGAAAATGACAGACATTTGAGTTTCAGATTTTATACCCTTCAGAAAATTCATACTAATGCAAGACCTATTCTATTATCTTTCTAAGTTTATTAGAGCAATATTTAAAATTGTCCTTCTTGTTGTGCCTTTGTCCCACTTCTGTGTATGGCTTTGTCCAGATTTCTTGCTCTTGAAGTTGAGAGGTATGACAAATGTGTCAGGGCCATCACAGTCAGCCAGAGAGATTTCAAATTGTGACATGCTTGTTGCACCCCACTCCCCCATGTAGTGACTCTGGATGTGTCCAAGCAAGGCAAGGAGTAGTTGTATCTACCTTGGATGGGGAGGACACACTCCATAAGTACTACAGTGGCTTTTCATCTGTCCTTGATTTTGCAGAATGGTCTGGTTTCTGTCATATTTTTGTACTGTTGATTTATGCTTATTACTCAAAGTGCCTGTTGCTCTGTGTTTAAGTAGCAATGCTTTAATGACCATAAGGTAAGCTTGTCTGACATCGTAAGATGCAAGTAAGCTTTAATAAGCATACTGTTAAAGAATTGCCAACATTGAAAGCCTTTCTGTTGTTGCCATGCAGAGAATACTTGACTAGATAATGTATAAGCCTTGGGTATTAAAGGACAGGATTCCATTATTTTAAAAAGCTCATTACACTTGTTGGAGACTTCCAGTCATCTCTACAGGCTTTACCCGTAAACTAAACAGAATGCCAATCGTGTGGTCCATAACCTGTACAGTAATCCTTTAAGCAATGTATCTTGAGCTTGTTTCTTGTTTGCTTTTCATTTTTTACTTTTATCATGTTTTCCCCATGAAGCGTTGTCACGCAGCAGGACTTGTTTGGATAAGAAACATTTTTACAAGTGGGGGCATCACATAGATTTCTACTTTCAGCATGTTGCTTGGTACTTTAATAAAGCTGAATATATTATAATTAGAACTGCAGTGCAAGGAGAAGTAGTTTGAGTTGAGTGCTTCTGGTTTTCTTATACTTGATTTTGACTGGCATTCCAGTAATGTATTTAAAAAGTAATTTATTTTTTCATGCCTCACAACCTTTTGTTTCCATCTAGATATTAAGTAAGCTGTCATGCAGCCAATGCATTGAAATATTTTTATTCTTCTACACTTATTTTTGTCTTGATTGGACTTTCATAATGATGGTTTGCCACCCAGGGCAGCGTATTTAATTAAAGTTATTTTTTTTGTGGTTTTGTGCATAGCTCCTCCCCTTTATGGTTGACCACACCCCTTCCCTTTGACCCCGCCCATTCAGCGTCTCCTGCAGCCCCCCTGTGATTTGAAGTCACCAGCCGCCACTGCTTAGACAGCTGGGATAAGAAGGTATACACTTCTGCTACTTTGGCCATCAGGGCTTTAAATTGCCAGCTTCACATGTTAAAGTAACAGCAGCATGTTATGGGGCTACTTAAACAGAAAATGATGTTGATTCCTGACTGTACTGAACACAAAGAATTACAAGAATTAATGCATTCTGCAGAACAAGTTGGTAAGCATACTTTGCAATGTGGTTTTGACACTTTAGAAGCATCTTGCAGTGCTACTGTCACTGGGTCTGTACTTAGAAGGCATGCTTGGCTTAAGGAACAAATCTTGCCAGATCATGTAAAAGCTAAATTACTGGATGCTCCCTTAAACCAAGACCACCTTTTTGGCAACAAAACAGAAGAAGTTCTCAAAAGGATGGAGGAAAAAGTGAAATCTATGCAAACTGTTAACAATTTCCTACAAGTACAGCCTCCCAGATTCAAGGCATTGGCCTTCTAAGTACTGGTCCTTTCCAGTCCCTTCTAGGCCTTTTCAGTCCAAACCCAGGAACAGCAGACCACCTAGGCTACAGTCTCAGGCTTTGCACAAAACTAAGCAGTGGGGGGCTCCCATTTCCAAAGCTGGTAGTAGTAAGCCACCCCCCTATGGAAGAATTGCACAATGACTTAACCTTAACCCTTCCAAACCCTGCTCATCTACCTGCTCCCTTAGGAGGAAAGCTCGCCCTGCATGCAGAAAACTGGGAACTCATTACCCAGGACAAATGGGTTTTGAACATAGTTTCCCAAGGATACAGATTGCACTTCCACACCCTACCAACACCAAATGGTTGGCCAGACCTACCCCCAAATCAATGGGTGGAGGCCCAATAGCAGGTTCTTTCTCTCCTCAATATCAGGGCTATTCAGCCTGTCCCAGTAAAACAAAGGGGACAAGGCTTTTATTCAAGACTTTTTCTGGTACCCAGAAAAGACAACTCCTGGCGTCCTATCCTGGACCTCTCTGTTCTCAACACCTTTCTGGTAGTTCCAAAAATTCAAAATGCTAACTCTTCAACAGCTTCTTCCTATGTTAGCCAAGGATGCCTGGCTGGCAACCCTAGACTTAAAGGAAGCTTACCTGCACATCCCAATATGGGAATCTTGCAGGAAATACCTACACTTCAGGGCAGGCTCCATGCACTATCAGTTCTCTGCACTTATCTTTGGCTTATCTACTGCACCCAGGGTATTCACAAAGTGCCTAGCTCCAGCCATTGCATTTTGCAGGCAGGGAAATATTCAGATTTACCCATATTTGGACGATTGTCTGATTCAAGCAGAAAGCCAGGACCTGCTATTACAACAACTGGCATTCATAAATAAACTTCTAACCTTACTGAGGAACACCATCAGTGAAAAGAAATCTCACCTAGTACCCTGCCAACATATTGTATTCCTGGGAGCAAGCTTGAACACAACTTCCCAGATGGCATTCCTCACTCCAGGGAAACAAGTTTACTTGACAACCTACTTCAAACTACTGGCCACAAAGACCCAGCTATCTGCAAGGAAAATACTGCAAGCCCTGGGGTTCATGGCCTCTTGCATTTTACTAATTCCATATGCAAGACTGCATATGAGGAAACTCCAGTGATATCTAAAAAGCCTCTGGTGTCAACATTCTCAGGACCTGAAAACAATGATTTCTATCATTCCTTGTATCAAGACAGAGTTCCTTTGGTGGGCAGAGGCCTGCTACCACAACAAGGGACTCCCTTTCACTCTACCCCCTGCCACCCCAACCCTAACAACAGATGTATCAGACTATGCATGGGGGGGGGGGGGTCACATGGCAGGGCAGTAAATGGAACCCAAGACAGATGCATCTGCATATCAATCAAAAAGAAATGTTAGCTGTACAGAATGCTCTGATAACCTTCAAAGACCGTATTCTTCCAGTACAACTATTGGTAAAGACAGACAACACCGCAGTTTGTGGTACATAAACAAGCAGGGGGGAACCCACTCGTACCCTCTCTGCAGACTAGCCATGGCTCTGTGGAACACAGCCTTGCACTACCAAGTGTACCTGCAAGCTCAATTCCTGCCAGGCAAACTAAATTCACTGGCAGATGACTTAAGCAGAAATCTCATGGACCCACAGGAATGGAAACTAGAAGCCAAAATATTCAACCTCTTGAGGAACAAATGGGGGACTCCAGAGATAGACCTGTTTGCCTCCCCTCAGAACTACCAATTGAACAAATTCTGCACAAGAACTCCCCACACCCAAGCTTGGAAAGTGGATGCCCTGTCCTTTACCCGGGAAAGCCTCTCAGTTTATACCTTTCCCCCTCTGCCTCTCCTCTTGAAGGTTCTATTAAAGATCAAACAGAACAAGCCAAGAACAATGCTGATTACGCCAGACTGGCCACGACAGCACTGGTACCCCCTCTTGCACAGTATGGTGCTGCTACAACCATGGCACCTGCCTCAGACCCCTTCTCTGCTGTCCCAGCAGGTGGGCCAGATTCTGCACCCTCAGCTTCAAACCCTGAACTTTGCCTAGCTAATTCCTTGAGCTCTCCCTTAGCATCCCTCAGTAAGCAGGTACTGGATGTCATTCTGGAGGCAAGGAGGCCTAGTACTAGAAAATCCTATGCTGAAAAGTGGAAAAGATACTGTTCCTGGAGCCTGGCTCAGGGTATGGGCACAACAGTGCCCAGCTTGCCTCAGATTCTACAGTATTTAACAGAAATGCTCCACAGGAGCCTATTCTTCTCATCAATTAAAGTTCATTCCTCTGCCTTTTCAGCACATTATAATACAGAGCCACCCCTTTTCTCTCACCCCTTGCTAAAGCAATTCCTTAGAGGGGCCAAAAATTTAAGACCCCCTAGGAGAGCTCCCATTCCAGCCTCAGACCTTAACTTTGAATTTGGAAAAGCTCACTCTTCCCCCCTTTGAACCAGCGGCTACAGTTGAAATTCCTTTCTTGGAAAACAGCCTTCCTTCTAGCCATCATTTCAGCAAGAAGAGTGTTTGAATTACAGGCCTCATGACAGTGGAACCCTTCATTATCTTCCATGTGGACAGGGTTTCCCTCAGGACTAACCCTTCCTTTATGCTCAAGGTGGTGTCTTTAATCAGTCCATTCATTTGCCTACTTTTTTCCCTAATCCACAAAACAAAGGGGAACAAACACTGCACTCGCTGGATGTGCACAGACAACTTAGACTGTATTTGGACAGGACTAAGCCTACCAGAAAATCTGAGCAGCTGCTAGTTAGCTTTGCTACAGAGGCAGAGGGGAAGGCCATTTTAAAGCAAACCATTTCTAAATGCCCATTGCATTCATTTCTGCTACAAGCACCACAGAAAACCTACCCCACAGGGGATAATGTCACATTCCACCAGGGCTGCATCTACCTCTGTGGCATTTCTCAGAGGAGTCCCTTCCAGGGACATCCTAGAAGCTGCTACCTGGAGCTCTGTACATACCTTCACCAAGCATTACCACTTGCCTATCTTTTCTAAATCCAGAGCTGGATTTGCTACTGCAGTCTTGCAGGGTTTAATAGCTGGCCCTAATGCTCTCTAACTTCCTCCTCCCTTCCTTAGCTTTGGGAATCTACCCAAATGTGATGACTGCAACAGTGAAACACGAAGAACATAGTACAATTGTGTACACTTACCATAAATGTAGATGTTCGAGTGTATTCACTGTTGCAGTCCTGGTTACCCTCCCTTCAGCCCCCTGACTTCTCTTGGCTCTGCCTCTCCTTATGGTTGGTATGTCTATTTTTTCTTGTGTATTTGCTTTTTGATGGGGGTACCTGACATCTGGGGCAAGAAAAACTGATGTAATAGCATCGGCTGCATGTTTTATACTCCTGATGACCTGATGTCAAGGAAGAAGCGACAGCATCCAATGCAGAAATCCGAAGACTCTAGTATTCAGGCCGGCTGAGGGCTACCTGCAGGCAGATAACCCAAATGTGATGACTGCAACAGTGAATACACTCAAACATCTACATTTATGGTAAGTGTACACAACTGTACTTTCTACTGATTTATGGATATAACAATGCACTGCAAGGGTCCTGGCACCCTGTATGCTTTTTGGTGCCTCCCAAAAAAATATTCCAAGGTATACAGTCGCATGCCTTATACAGATTCACAAAACACACCAAGACAGTAATAATGACTACATGTCCCCCCAATATGCATGTAAGAACAAAAAGTTGATCCACTGTTCCACAGTTGAGATGGAGCCCTCACTTATCTTCTGTAGTCAGAGGTTCAGCTATCACATTAAGTCTCTTTCCCACCATAATGGTATAAACTTCCAAGTGAGGATGAGGAGGGTATTCCCTCTTGACTTGAAACATGACCTGCTGTCACCCTTGTTGAAAATTGGAACCATCACCCCAGTTTGCCAATCCAGGGGTACTGCCACTCCATATCTTGCATGAAACATTAAATGGGCACATTAAAATGGACATCTTCACAATATACAGCAGCTTCAGCACTTCAGACTGAGTCTCATACACTTCCAGGTGTCTCAGTGGAAGTATTTTCATTTCTAGAGAGACTTTATCTACAGAAATGGAGCCAGTCCTACCAGTTGCTTTGGGCATCACTACACCAAAGCAGGACAGATCATCTAAGATAAGAAGTTACTCAAAGTATTCTTCCCGCTATTGTCAGTGTGGCCATTTGAACACATTATTTTTCCAGCCTAAATGAGAACCGACTAACAGCATAGTGATGTCCAACCCCCCCCCCCCCACCCAAAGTTAGTTGAAGGTTTTCCAAAAGTCGTAAGCCATGTCTCACCAAATTTATCTTAGACATGGACCTTTTCACAGGCAACTGCCAGTATCACAGGTGATGTCTTCCTGACTTGTCTGTATCCATCATTCAGATCTGAAGACCTCCCTGCTAAAACTGCTTGGAGGGCTTTTTCTTTCACTATTACAGGATCTCTTCTTGCTATTACCTACTAGTGCATTCTATAATTACTATCCTGGCAAGCACCAACCACCTTCTAGCTGCTCCTTCAGCTACTGAGATCTTGAAAAAGGTCCATTCAGACTCTGTATCTTCAGCATTTAGAAGTGTAGGCAATGAACTGTTCTGGAGTTGAACTCATCCCGAAAAGAAGCATTGGTGTTCCAAGGATACTCTTACTAAATGCTTTGATTTCCTGGACATGTCTAGCCACCAACTTAAATATCTGATCCTACTCAGAACCATATGGTGATCAATTGGCAGCACAGCACCTCTTTTGACCCATGTGTACAAAACGTACAGACTTCTGTGCCATAATATGACTACAAAGTCAATTACTGACCTTTGGCCTAAGTATCCCTGATATACAGTACAGTTGTGAGCTGCTTGCGTTCATGTATGATATTCATTTTAGACAGCCCATGACTTGGGCAGAAGTGCAATAACAATTAATCAGGTTCCCCTTTCATCCTTCTCTTCATCCAGAATAAAATAAAGCTTTTTTTTTCTTTCAATGAGGGGACACGTTGCCATTTTCATCCTTCTGGTGAAGATTCAGTAAATTGAAACTTTATGAAATATAGGATCAAACAAAGTGCATCTCTTAGCCACACCTGTTGGAGTATCTCCATTGTTTCACAAATGAGTGATGAAATCTCCTAGAAGCACTAACAGAGTAGATGGTACCTTGGCAAAGACTTCTCACATGGACTTTAAGAAGACTGAGGATTCCAAATAACTGTAAGGTGCATACGCACAAACAACCAACAAAGTTTTACCTTCTGTAAGTTATATTTGCATTGAGATTATCCTCTTGTTAATTGGCACAACTTCTCAACCATATAGCATATAACCAGGGGCTTAGGAGCATTGATTACTCCTGTTTAGGATATCTCTCCAGAGATAGCTCACGGCTAGGACAGAACCCACCCCAAACAAGGTTCCAGAACTAAATATGTGAGTAGAGTAGGGCCACCCACAGCTATTTAACAAGTTTCAGCCCAATCAGCATAATAATGATGTTTTTTTCTATTTTTTTTAACAGAGATACCTATTTCAGTTTTCCAATATCTTAAGTGTCTCAGGTCCAAACATTATCTATCTGCAATTGATAAGGAATTTTCAGCTTACTGAATTCTGCTATTACTAATGTGCAATTTAATAGCTTTGTTAAAATAGTGAGTCCCAGTTTCTTGAAGAAGGAGTAAGATTGCTTCATTTTATAAAATTTAAGGGAGGAGTGAGACTAAAATATATAGGCTTATTTGTATTATTAGATAAATCATTGATTTTCTGAAGTAAATACACCTATGGAAGAACTTTAAAATCGGAAAACTCCTTCAGTATTGGTTTAGAAGTGGTACTTCAACACAAAATCCTTATAGACATGATAACAATAACAGGAGAGGTAACTTTATGTTCATAAAGAAAGAGTACTTTATATTATTTAGATGTGTGCTCTGCTCTGGATGCATCGCTTATACTTACTCTGTGCTATATACTCTGACGAAGAAGACCAACTTATCTTTTTTGATGGGTACCATGAGTGATCTCTTTAGCGATGTTTCATTGAAAGTGTGTATTGACGCTGATAGTTTACATACCAAGAATATTTTACATTAAAGAAAGTACAGCAGTGTAGTTTTGTGTTGCCTTATTTTTATTTGATTTACATTATATAAATCGGAGCCAAAACTGTGAGTTCTTGGAGTCCTCAAATATGAGAATATGTTTGATACTGGAAATAAATGGAAAATGCAAATATTAGTTGCATTGCAAAGAACTAGAAACGTGCTATGCAGTCTATATTTATTTAACACCCGCGGTAGTGGTGCTGCGGTAGCGTTGTCGCCTCACAGCAAGACGTTGTCGCGTTTGATTCTCAGCTAGAATGTCTTCTGTGTGGAATCATGCGTGAATGGCCGTACCTTTGTTGAAGGTTGTGCATCAGGGCTGGTAACTCGGTACATAAAAATCCACTACCAAACATTAGCGGACCGGAGTTCCACTGTGGCGACCCCTAACCGGGATAAGCCGAAAGACACAACAAAGTCTATATTTATTTAACAAAAGATTTGGAGGTTTGTTGCCAAGATCCTGACTAATAGCAGTAAGGAATATTGTTACAGCACAACTGCAAAGTGTCACAGGAATGAGGAACAAATCAAATATTTTAGATTATGTGCAGCCATTATATTCTTATGTAAGGAGATAGTGTCAGTGTTTTTTCTCCTGTTCTTGTACATGTGTAGAGTGCATTAACAGATTCCAAAATGGTGAATTTCTTGTTATAAAATGAATATCTTTCTGTTGTTGTGATCACAGGAAAAGCAGTTATAGAAAAATAAATAATGACGTCACCAGCAGAGCATCGCTTGCTGTCCCCCAAAGAAGAATATCATGGAGAAATTTGAAACACTTTACTTCCCACAGTGATGTCTGTGCATATGATAAAGGCAGGCGTTAAAAGAAACTGGTGCAATGGAGCATCTTATACTGTGCCAATGTGTTTCGCTGTTGTCTCTTTTTGTGATTCGTAGTCCTATATGTTCCCAAAAAGCACGACTATAAAAGGTGTTCCACTATGATTCTCTTCTTCCTTGCTAACCTGCTAATACGGCTCCCAACCTTTCTTAATTCTGCCTTTCCTGCATTGGTATGTATGTCATATCAATACAGCAAGAGTACCCTCCCCACCTTAGCACAGAGGACATATGTTTGGAATCTATTCAAACATGAAACAGCAAACCATTTTCTGCAAGACTGCAGAAGGGAAAATATTGCCTGATTTCCCCGATAATGTAAGACAGGCTAATTCTTCTGTGTGTCATTTGCAGTTAATGAATAGTTTTACTGACATGGAAGGAGTTAGGCAATGGTATTTAAAGCCATGATATGAGCAATCTGTTTGGCTGTAATTAGAATTATTCTGTTCCCTTCTATCCATTAAAGATATTTTCTTTTATGTCTGCCCTGTGCAATTAATTTACTGATTAGTATGCTTTAACTATTTTTATTGTGTTTCTACCTGATTTTACTCTTACATAAGTGCTTTATTCTTCCTTTACAAAAGCTTGTAACTGCTAACAAATGTATCCATTCATGTAGAAAGTGTAAACTCACAATATGACTGTTGCCATCTATTCTTTTTGACAATAGACTGTTTGGATAAAAGCAAGTATAATTGGTTGGCTGATTGGAGGACTGATCGAGTAGGTGAGACTGTAATACTAATTTGAGTCAGTTGTGGTCACAACTTGTTCTGTGAACTAAGAAACTGAGTACAGTCACTGGAGTGATAGCATTAGCTCCTTCTGGGAACTCTTTTTTAAAGACTTCTTCTACTGTTATCCTTTAAAATGTATCACTAAAGTGAGGCTTTCCCCCCAGGTCTCTGCTGAAAAGTGGCCACCAGCCGAGTCAGACTAACCTGGCAAACAAATGTAAAACAAATGTAAAATAAATAAATTTTGCCCAACATCCCTGCCATCCTGCTACATGCTTATAGATATAAATAACCTACATCCCTTCCAATTTAGTTTGCATACTCCATCATATGAAATTTCTTTGTCCCTTCATTTAGTTTTGCCACTTCTTCATCAGTCAGATGTATAACATACTGATTCCTATTTTTTATGTGTATTTTTATTTTTCAATTGCCCCATGTTCCTCATCCTCCAGCCATACTTTCAAATAATTGAAATTCTCCTTCACCCTGACCTTTCTCGACCATTGAGCTCTTTGCCGCTCAGAAAATGACACTGAAGTAGTCACCTTCCTGCAATGCTGTTGTAATTCCACTACCTTCTATTTAGTTTTCCATACCATCACTTCAGCCAAATTATTAGTTCATGTCATGACTGGAGTTACAGCTTAAATCTATACCATTGCCACCAAATAAGGTCCAGTGTTCAGAATTAACTGAACTTAAATCTGAACTTCTAGCAAGATATGTGTAAAGGGCAAAAACCTTGAATCCCACAATGCTGCCACAAAATTATGTATACATGGGGGTTATTAGGCTTAATGGCATAATGCAACATTAGATTATGACCAGAACCTGCCACACCCAAATAAGATTGACACAGTACAGCTACAGAATGAGGCTATAATCAGGTGCTCTCCAGTGTTTCAGCCACATCTCTTTGAGAATAATGCCTTTTAATGTAATCCTACCAACAGTAACTGAGGGTTAGCCAAACTGTTTTTGATATGCATGTGCACGCATGCACACATACACACACACACACACACACACACACACACACACACACACACACACACACACTCTCTCTCTCTCTCTCTCAAATATAGCATGTACATCTATTGGCATTATGAAAGAATGCCAATTTATGTACAGCACTCCTTTGGGTTGTGGGAGGAGTCCAGAGTTCCCATTAAAGACACATACAGAATATATGAAAGCTGTGCAGAGTCTAAACTGAAGGCACCCAAGCCAAGGTAAAATTCAAACAGGAAAAGCAAATACAGTGAGGCAACAATGATAACTTCTGTGCCAATTAATTTTCCTTCTGTTAAATTGAATTAAATCACAGTGTCTAAGTTATTATGTATTTACCAAGAACATGAATAACCTTGTGATTGCTGGCTTCTGCACAGATCCTGAATTTATGAGTGAATTGTGGACAGACTAACTTATAATTCTTTTCTGACTAACAGAAGCTGTTTTAGTTTTCAGCACTGACTAAGATCTGTAACATAACTCCTGCCAGACGCTAGTAGAATGCTAGAGTTCGTTAATTCTCCGGCTGAAACACAGTGGTCTAATCTCCTCTGGATAAGAGACTAGAGAATGTCAAGTATACTAGTTGTAAAACATTATTTTCACATACACATGATTCATCTGTATCTCTACTGCAATGTATTTCTAATGTAAAAGAAATATCTATCATTATTCCTGAAGTTGTTGCTAAACTTTTCTTTGTATGTACACAATCTTCTGTAGCCACTATATCACTCTATTTATCTGTTAGTATATCTGTTTTGCATTTTTTTCTGTTGTGTGACTATTGTTAGTTTTCTTTAACCTACTGTATTGAAACAATACTGTAACCATTATTGTAAAGGTTTTGTAGTTTCCTGGAACTTTTCTCCTCGGGTCTCCACTGAAAACTGGCCAAAAGGCTCAGCTGGACCAACCCAGTTAACAAATGGCAAATAAATAATACTAGGAAAAATTTGGCCAGGGCATCAGGGAACTTCCCCTACTCTTTCATGTACAGGGACTCCTTTTGTTGTGGCACTTCCTGTCTTCCATTCCAGGTACAAACGTGGCCCAGAAAAGCAGGAAGCTAGGGAGAGTAACAATGGAGGTCTGAGAAGTAGATTTCGCTGTACTGAATGCAGATAGTCAGTCAACAGAGGCATCGCTCAAGTTGGAAAAGGAGTCAGAAGTTAAGGAGGCATGTTTAAGAGAAAAAGAAGGATCAGAAGTATTAGAAAAGGCAGTCAAGCCTTTTAATTTATCAAAGAAGTTGGAAAGATGTACAGAAGACTTAGGGAATCTATTCCAGTGTAACATTTTTGAGTCAACACAAACTGTGCTGTTATAACCCTCCAGTCGGGATGGCTGCAGGATGATCATTTCAAGGAGATGATTGTACAGAGTGAACCAGAAAGTGAAGTGGCCCATCGTGGAGGCAACGTTATGGACAGAATCCAGGAGGAGGATTTGAAAGAAGCTGCACAAGGTAAAAAATCATATGCAATGATGTTGAAATAAGGCAAGAAACAAACAGGAGAGGAAGAGGAAGGAAGTGAGGTCATGAAGAAAAGTTTGTTGTACATCTCAGTAGTTAGGAAGAAAAATAACTTGAAAGATATAAGGTATGGGACACAGTTATCGCAACCTTGGGAATATCACCTAATGAGGTAACAAACTTTATTCACCTGAAAAGAGAAACTTTCTGTGATATTATATTTTAGAATGGGCAATAAATGGACAATTTTTTAGACAGATTTGAAAAAAAAAGACTGTAGCCCATGGAATTCTTACGTTGTGCAGATATTTAATAGAGAAACTGACAACAGAATTACTGAACAGTTTTGATCAGAGGTGGTAAGGAAGCATTGAAAGGCTGTTCAGAAACTGCAGCAGATAAACACAAAAGCCAGAAGAAGTAGTTGAATTGAACCCACTCAAAGTATTGCAGGCTGCAAATCACCACACAGTTGTATAATGCAGAATCCACTTTATTAACTTCAGGCAAAAAAAACAAGGATGAGCGCTTTCGTCCAGAAAGATCTAGACTTCATCAGACCATGATGGCTAGAAAGATCTAGACTTCATCAGACCATGATGGCTTTTGTGTTTATCTGCTTCAGTTTGTGCTTTGTGACTTTTTTGTGTTTAGAAACTGTGCAAAGAAGTTTTAAAAACTCTATGCAAAGTAATTAATATATGATTGACACTACAGAAATGGATGATGACAGAAGCTTGTGGACTTGCAGGGGTGGGATTGTGGCATTATTTTGAAGATGGAAAAAGACAATATTATACATATCCCAAGTATAATAACTATTGAAGGAAATAGAGGTTATGCAAGATATAAGAGACAGATGAAAACATGTTTGTTTTGTTTTTTTGTGGAAAGAGTGATCGTTTAATAAGCAATTGTGATGAGATGATGTTTTGTTTGTGGAAAGGTGGGACAGAAAGCAAAGAAATGTGAACTGATGTGTAAAAATGTGGGAAAATGGGACATGATTCAGTTAACTGTGATAAAACACTACATGCAGTGCAAAAAGAGCAGAAACAGGAACATGAAACACAAAATATCATACAAGAATAAAATAAAAATATGGAGCGTAAAAAAAAATGAGAATAATGAAGGAGAGGAATTAGTACTGGAAGCAAGTAAAGAGGGAGATAGTAACTGGAAAATATTAAGAGCTAAAAGAAATTCAGCACGGGAGACTGAAAGAGGAAACAAAATATAAAAATAGGAGTATGAAAGAAAATAAAAAGAAAGATAAGGGGAAAAAGAAAATATAATACATTTAGAATAACTTCAGTCTTTACAATAGATGTTAATAGTATAAAAATGTTAAAAGAAGGTTAGGTGTATTAGACTGGTGTGTGTTACTTGAAATGCATCTCATTATCTTAGAGGATTCGAGTATCTTAACTGAGGATTAAAGGGATCAGATTCATAGGTTCATAGGTTGGAACTAGGCTATCAGCTCTAGGCCCTATACAAGCCTAGTCATAACAATTCCCTGGATATTTCTTCCGACAATATTTACTTCCCTGGACCCCTGTCTAACAGGGCAACTGATGTGATCCTCGGGGTGAATTTCCTATCTCCCATCCAATTGTGAAGATTCCTTTTGAAGAGGGCCAAGGAGGAGCTCTGCTTGACATGTATGGGCAGTCTGTTCCAGACTCTGGGGAGTCTCTGGGTCAGGAACCTATCCCTCCAGCATGTTTGTTCATTGAGTTGACAAGGTTTAGATCTCTGGCATGTGTGGCTATGAGGGATTGGGATTTCTTTAAGTGGAGCATGTCCAACAGTTCAGGGTTTGACATGACCTTGTATGTTAAGCAGAGATCACCTCTGAGTAGATGATATGCCACAGAGTATAGCTGGAGTTTTTTAGATGGTCAGCATAGAGCATCTGCTTTAGGCTTGTGATTCTTTTAGTGAGGTATTTCTGTAGCCTTTCCAACTGTTGCAGATGTCTTGTGAGGTACATACCAAATGGAGCATTGCATTCTATAATGGATCTAATGAGGGATGAGCACAGTGTGACAATGACCTCCGTTCTTCTTGATGAAAAGCCCATAGTGATGAGGTGTGCCACATAGAAGGATTTCCTGACTGTTGTGGCAATGTGGTTATCGAAGGTGAGACCACTGTCCACCTGTGTCCCTAAGTCTCTCATCACACTTTCGGTGTTTATTGTACTGCCACCTATGTGGTAATTCATGGGTACATGGTTTTTCCCAAAGGGGATAACTATACATTTGTTAGCATTAAGCTTGAGCCCATGGCTCTGGCACTAATCTGTTTCTGTAAGGCCATTTTGTAGAATATCCACATAATTTGGGGATTCAGTAATGGCTCCCAGTTTGCAGTCATCTGCGACCTTTGTTAGCCAGAGTCCCTTAGTGTTGGCCTGTACTTCAGAGAAGTAGATGCTAAACAAGAGTGGTCCCAGGGCTGAACCCTGAGGTACTCCACTTGTAACATGTCTGGAGTTGGATTTGGAGTCGGCTACTTTTACAGTGTGGGTTCTGTCAGTAAGCCAGTCGGCAACCCATTGAGTGACATAGGGATTCATGCCCAGCTTAGTAGGTTTATCTATGATTCCAGAGTGGAGGATGGTGTCAAAGGCCTTGGTGAGGTCCAGATAGGCTGTGTGGACCACCTTACCCTTGTCCACAGCTCTGGGGACTGATTTGAAGAAGTCAGTCATGTTCAGGTGACAAGATCGGCCCTTCATGAACCCAAACTGGGTGGGGGTCCAGCGTTTGAAAGTTGCCAATGTCTTTGTTTATAAGTTCCATGATAATGTGTTCCATGCCCTTGCAAATCAGGCTCGTCAGACTGATGGGACAGTAGTTCCCAGTATGCAAGGTGGATCCCCCCTTGTGGAGTGGGATAACTGTAGCTGTGCACCACTCAGTGGAATGAAGCCTGAGGTGAGGCTATGATTAAACATGATACTTAGGTAAGGTGCCAGTTCATTTTGTAGTTCATGTAGTACACAGCCCAGGATGTCATCTGGTCCCATGGATGCTGTATTCTTAGCTTTGGAGAGTGCGGTTTCTACCTGTGTGGCCATGATTACCAGAATTTGAAAATCTTTTGGTATTGAGATGGGCCCTTTAGGGGGTGAGAGGGGGTGAAGTTGGCACTGAATCAATCTGCCAGGATATTGGCAATATCCTTGGGATCAGCATATTTAATGCCATTCTGTTGTAGCTAAGAGCAGATCTGAGCATTGCCATTTATATTCTTGACATAACTATAGAATGCCTTGTGGTTGTCTTTGGAATCTTTGGCAATTTTATTTTCGTAACTAGCTTTGGAGGATTTTATGAGGGATCTCAGCTTCTTACTGAGGCTGGTAAGGGAGTTTTTTACATCCTGGGATTTTCCTCTTTTCTGCAATAGTTTCTTCATTCTGTTGTATAGTTTGTTTATGGTAGGGGACTACCAGATTGACTTCCTTCTTTTGGAGGAGAGCGTCTTGGTTCTATTTGGGATGACACGATTCACGAACAAGTGGATGTGCTCATACAGTGCCTTAGTGTAGGATTCAGCAGTCAAACTTTCAGCTCCCGTCTGCATGGGTGTCATGATGGAAGGAAAATTGTATGGAACATGGGAAAAGATACATGTTTGGGGATTGCAGTACTATGTAATGAAACAGTCAAAATGTTAGATTATATTTTAGCAGATCTAGGCAGAATAACAGTATTGGATATAAGATATAAGAAGGATATATACAGAATTATTGCAATTTATGCATATGTTACTAAAAAGGAAGGCAGGAAATATTAAAAAAAAATCTTAAATTATGTGAGAGTAAATATGGAACTAATATTGGTAGGATATTTCAATTGTGATTTGAGGAAAAGAAAGAAAGAAGGGAATGATGTTAAAACAGTTTATGAAATAATGAAAAGTAGAACATTGTATGTATATTTGGGATAATATACACTGGATGTATAAAGAAAATGAGATTTAAACAGAAATTGATTATTTCATAATATTTGATACTTTGAAAATTATAAAAAGAGGAACAAGGGAAACAGGTTTATCAGACCATTTGGCTGTATGGCTAGAAGTAAAAGGAAAGGAAGAATACATAAGGGTAGGTAAAGGTATTAAAAGATTAATTGAAAAAGATTTAAATGAAGAAGAGAGAAAATAAATTGATATATTATGGAAGATCATGTAGAAATAAGAGCATTTTATAAAAATCACACTGATTGGTGGTTATGTTTTAAAAGGAAACATAAAAATGTTTTTAAAAAGTCAAGTGATGAAAAGAGAGAAAGAAAAGCAAAAATGCAGATTAAGTCAAACATTATTCAGAGAAATATTAACCATAAAAACATGTTTATGAAAAGGAGAAAGAAATCTATGAAATGAATCAAGAGAATATATTAAATAGTTAAATGCTATTTGAGCAAATGCACTTTTTATAAGGAAAAAAAGAAGTAGCTCCACATTTGAGTAAAATGGTGAGTGAAAATGAGAGTTTAATAAGAGAAATAGAAACCAATGAAGAGGAAAAAGTAAACACATAAAATAGATGTTTGAAGTAATAGAGCAACATATAAAATACATTTAAGAAGACAGAGAAAAAAGAGAGGTAATGATGGATGGAAAATAAGTTAAAGAAGAAAAAGAGATAAAAAAATTAAATATAGGAGCACTTGAAATTTTAAAAGACTTGGATATGGAGAAGGCTATGGGATTAGATGGAATTGAGTATCATATGTATTATAATATGAAAAATTGTCAAAAAATATATTTTGTAGAGGTTTTGAATGAATAGTTTTAAAAAGGGATAAATGGAAAATAGATAAGTATGGGGGCGATGAAATGTGTATAGAAGGGAAACCGGAAGACATTAGGAACTGGAGGCCGGTAATATTAAACAATAGTGATTATAAATATTTATGAGAATAACAAGGGAAAGGCGTGGGTAGACAAATGCAACCTATGATTTTTAGAAAAAAAGGGAAAGGAAGTCAAGATTTATTATGGGTGTTGACAGGTAATGGATGATATTATAAATAAAAAAGTGGAAACTAAAGTATTGGTTGGTGATGTAAATAAAGCATTTGATAGACTACAATATGAGGAACTATGGAGAATATTGAGATTATAGTAAAATGACAAAATGAAAGTTATAAGTATATCTGAATAACATTAAAATAATATTAAATGGATGGTTAAGTAAAGAAATAATAATAGAGTGTGGGGTAAGACAAGGTTGTCCCGCAAACAGCACATTATTTGCATTAGTTATGAATCTGATCATAAATGTTATGGATAGAGAACTGAAAATAGCAAGATATAGGACAATAGTGAGGAATTATGCCCCAGTTATTCTAACTTATGCAGATGATATAGTATTAATTACTAAAAATAAGAAATGGACGGAATGAGGAATTAGGAAATTAAATACATATGTAAATATGCTTGGTCTAAGCATTAACAAGGATAAAAGTAAAAGAAATGGATTATTGGGAGAGTTGGAAGGTATATACTTTAATGTTGAAGATGGAGATACCTTAGGAGTGATGTTTAGGATTAATACGAAAAAGGAAACACAATAGGCAAGACTGATTCAAAAGATGAGAAAAATATGCATATTTGGGAGGTCACATAGATTAGCATATAAGAATTTTTTTTTTTTAATAAATTCTGTTCTGTTGGGTAATATTGTCTATTTGCCAAGTGCATGTATGATCCCACCTAATTCTGAAAATGAACTGCTATTGATTTTATTTTCATTCAAATGATTATCAAGATTAAACCATGTAAGGAGAGGAATTTTGTATGTGCAAGAAGAAGTAGAAGGATTAGGATTAATAAATCCAATTCTAATTAGGATTAATAAATCCAATTGTACATGCACTTTCATTGAATCTGTATAAAGCGTTGAAGGGACTGAAATTAGAAAACAGGAACATAGTAAATGATATAATGAAAATCAAATATAAAGATGTTTGGGAAAGTTTAAGATATCGGAAAACATGGAAGCATAGTGTCAATAATGAGATTAAAGAATATCAAAATAAAATATTATTATGGAAATTGAAAATAGGGAGTGTGAAAAAAACCCAGAAAAGAATGTTATGAGAATGTAATGAAGGGATATTGTATTTATCCCTGGAAAAACGTAGATAATGAAAATAGAAACGCAAATAAAATAAGGCTTAAATGGAGCAAATATAGTATGAATGTAAAGATGTTACGTGGAGGTTAATGAAAAGTAACCTGCCTGTCAAAGCAAATATGTCATATAAAGGGATTCGGGAAAGAGTCGGTAACCAGTGCTGAGAAACTGAGACGAGGGAAGATGTTTTCTTAAATTGTATAAGAGTGAGAACATTATGGGAAATATATAAAATTAATATAGTAAATGATTCTAAAACTGTAAAAGACATAAATACGAACATGCTGCACTATGGATATTATGGTAACAAAAGAACAAACAATGTGAAATAAATCAATAAAACATTGTTTTATATATGTGGGTCACATGGAATGAAAGATTAAATGAAATAAAATATAATGGGGAAAAGAATATTAGTGGAAATTTAGAAAAACGATATGTTGGTTGTGGAAATAAGAGTTGGGGGAAATTGAAATACTGGAAACATATGAAGTTAGATAATGTTGCAATATAAGATGTAAGTAATTGTATTTTATATATTGTAAATAATGTAACTATTGTATATAATTTGTTATATTCAATAAAGTACCTACTCTGTTCAGTAGGTGCCATGGGATCTTTCAGATTCTCAAGCAGATGGGGCCTCGGTTTAAAATCTCATCCAAAGGAACAGGAACAGAAATAGAAATATACTTAGGAGTAACCTTTTGTCTTCTAAGTATATTATTTTTTGGTTTACCTTTATTACTGCGATCTCAAAAAGGTCGACCACACTTCCGTGAACTCTGAAATGCAATCGTCCCAAATAACGAAAACCACATATGCAAATAGCTAAATCTCGCCCCCTTTTGACCCATGGTAGCACTGGTGTGGAGGTGTGGCGTGGCCAGAAATGTTGAAATTCAACATTAATTCGACATTTTAGAAGTGTTGCAGATTCGAATTCGTGGAAAACGGGTCGACGAAGTGGTAGATCGATCATATGTGATCGACGATATAAAGGTAAACTTTATTTTTATGAGTCCTAACTCACTAAATAAGCCATAGTAAATTATAATTCCTCCTGTGTTGTTTTACAAATTGCTGCCTTTAGTTGCTGGTGTACTGTTTCTTATTGAAATTGTATGGTAATATACTACTTGAACAAAAATGTCACTGGTTAACACTATTTTAGTCACTGTCAATATTTGTAAAGTCACTATTTTACTAGGTTAGTTACTCCTGAAATGTTTCAATTATCTATTTTCTGAACAGAGGCAAGGAGTTTTTCTCACTGTGCCTCTGCTGAAAATGGAAAACTCTCCTAGTCTGTCCTTCTCGGTAAACAAATGTTAGTAAGTAAATAAAGAAAAATGTTTAGTCAACAGGGACAGGGTGAGAGGACAGGGGTTAAGGCAAACAAGATGCTGGACTGCATTGTTTGAGGAGTAATATCCTAATCCAAACCAGAGCTCCCTCTATTTTGTACATATACTTGGTATATCAGCCTATGGAGTATTCTGTGCATTTCTGGAGATCGTTGATAAATTTAAAGGAAAATCTGCTCAGAAGTGCCACTGCAATGATTTCTGGAATTAATGGCGAAGGAAATGATAATAGATATGAGACAATTGATAAGTATACCTGGAAAGAAAAAGCAGTGATACAATTTGAACCTGCATTATGCTTACAGATAAAATGGGAGCTTTGCTTCCATGGAGAGATGTGCAGGGCTGGGGAAAGGAGGGCCAGTCATGAGCTGCAGTTGGTGCGGAAGCAGTTTAGGCTACTTACAATAAAGTATTTGAACGAAAGAGTGAGACAGACTGGAGATACATTAACTAAAGCTACAGCAATCTGTGGAAAGTTTTTTTAATGCATCTTAGACTTTAAGCAATGGAAAAATGTGGTGACACATGCAGTGCATGGAAAAGAGTGGTTGGGACTTCTTTTCACAGCTTCACCATTCGGACAGATTTAATAGACTTTTTAGTCTCCTTCAGCTGGCATTTCTGCAGGTTTGTATGCAGAAATGTACCTCTTAGTTTTTACTGGAAGTTTAAGAGAGCTCAAAACTATAAAGCTTACATTTAAGTCTTTTACCATCTTTCTTTCCTGTTTCTAATTATCTGTATACTATATCCAACCCCTTGAGGCTCCACGGGTTGGAGCTTCTCTGTTCATCATTAAAACTGTCATCTTCATCAGTCCATCTCTGGCTTAGTCATCTGCACTGTCCACTTTAGTGGTTAGAGCACTGATGTAATGTACCCGAGGAAGGCATTAATTGTGACTTTCATTTCATCACTTTAAAACTGGCCACTGAAGTTTCTAACTCTGTGAACTTCATCTCATTGGATATCACATGTGCATTCCCTGTAGCATACAGAAGGGTAAGCAGTATACACTCCGCAAAAGTAGCAGTCTGGAATAATCAGTGGAATATATGTTTCTTCATGAATGGACTGAACTAGTGCACCACTGCCTTGGGTTCTAGTCTCAGTGTAGGTAGTTAAATCACTCTGTTTATATATCTATTGTTAATCATATCTTGCCAGCATCTTTGCTGCTCTGATGAAGATATTTGATACAGCAAATGTTAACACAGTAGTTTACTGGTTATAGTTGATATCTTACACTGTATAGTTTTTTCAGGTAGTTTTTCAGCTGGGATACCTTATTTGCAGTCAGCTTGTCCTCCCTGTGTCCATGAGTACTCTTACTAAGGTATCTGGTATTCTCCAAGTTTTGTGCTGTTTTGTGAATTGGTAAGCCTGTAAAGTGTCTGTGTGTGTGTGTGTGTGTGTGTGTGTGTGTGTGTGTGTGTGTGTGTGTGTGTGTGTGTGCACATGCCCTATGGTCAACTACCTTTCTGTCTATAAATGATCTCTTACCTTATATCTGTAGAGTAGAAGAATATGTTCTGCCTCACACTGAGTCAGAATAGTATACATTCGGTATTGGGAAATGAATGAATGTACTCAGTAAAATGTCATTTATCCACCCATATCTTGCTAAGAATGGAATACTTGCTTTAATTCCTCCCTAGACATGAGAGCTTAAAAAGTTTGTTATATGGTCATTACATGCTGTATAAAAAAACACCTTAATCTGTACATATTTCTGCCTCTCTCTCCCTCAGTACTATGCAAAGATAAGAAATGCAACAGTGGTGCTAGAAGGTGAACTATCTGGCTTCTTCTCCAAAATAGGCTATAAATGGCAGACAGTTAATCACAGATTTATTTATTTATTTATTTATTTGCAGTTTGTTTGCCAGGATGGTACATTTAGCCACTAGGAGCCTGTTTTCAATGGATTCCTAGGGAGAAAAACCCCAATTTACAGTTACACTTTAGTTAACAAAGTTGAAAATTACAAAGGTATAAGTCAGTTGGTGAAATACATAGTGACAGTATTACAATAAATTGGCATTTAAACAAATCAGTATATACATGAGCAAAGTTAAATTACAATCAAATTAAGTTTTTTTTTTTTTTAGTGTGCTATTTCCAACACTTTGTTATTAGTGGGTACAAGGCTGTAGAAGGATATTCACAGATTTATTAGCTGAAGTCAAGGAAGTTATATAGGATCAGAGCAAGAGCATTCCCATTGTGAGGTTAGGTGAAAGGGAAGCAGAGTTTTGAAGGTGGAGGGACTGCTAGTGGTGCGGATTAGAGGGGAGAGAGAGAGAGAGTTGCAATAACGAGGTAGAGAGAAGGACAAAAGATGTTTCCTTGGTGGATGGACACATTTATGTAATTCTATTAGACTTTGGGAGTTAGATCTTAGAATTCTACGAGGCTGATGCATTTGAAAGGTAGAGGCAAGAGAGTGGCAGAGAGAGGGGCTGAAAATAAGTTTTGTGTTTGGATAAGTTGGCTGTATATATATATATATATATATATATATATATATATATATATATATATATATCTATATGTATAAATATATATATATATATATATATATATATATATATATATATATATATATATATATATATATATATATATAAGGTAATTAGGTAACTCTAGACACTTCAATTGCTGTAGGGAAGTACAACGGTGAGCAGAGGTTCTATGGCCTGTTGCAAATTTAGAGATTTTATTATAACAGGAGGAGAGTTTTGTCTTGAGTGAAGATTGCAGATTAGTAAGGATAGAGGCGCCGTAGAGGAGGGATGGAATGAGATACGTAGTAGCGAGAACGATCCGGGTAGAGGGAGAGATATAGCGATTTTGGCGATACAGAATACCAAGCTTCTTCTGAGTTTTCTTGATATTTACTTGGAGATGGCTATCAAACTTTAGTTGATCATCTATAAGGACTCCAAGTAATTTTGCAGTGGAGACTATTTTGAGAAGTGTGTTGTTTCGACTGGTGATAGTCAGTTTTTATTTGAGCTGATAGATTTAGAAGGGGTGAATATCATAAGCTTAGTCTTGGTAGCATTGAGTGCTAGATGGTTGTCTAGCATCCATTGCTCAGTAGAAGAGAAGGCATCCTGGGTTAGTTTTGCTAAGGAGGAAATATAGGTGGTAGAGCAGATTATAGTTGAATCATCCGCATATTGGGCAAGGTTGGTGTTAGGGATGGCCTGATAGAAGTCATTGATGAAAATGTTAAATAGAAGGGGACCTAGAATTGACCCCTGGGATACACCTGTGGAAGTATTTAGGAAGGGTGAGGTGGCTTTTTTCCACTTGACTGCCTGTTGCCTATTTGATGGGGATTTAATTTAATAGTTTAAATATTCACATGCCCATAAACAATTTAAATAAAAACAGCATAATTTTGCACATATATAGCAGCACTGTGCCTTTGTTATCTAAAGAAGTAATTTTTATGAGTTACTAAGCTACTTTATTAATTGCTGTCCTTCACACAGGTAGCATTCCTGGACCAATTGCCTTTGGATCGCTGATTGACCTCTCGTGCCTGCTGTGGCAGAACTCAAACGGAGTCCGCGGCTCCTGCTTGATCTACCAGAACTTGGACATGAGTCGCTACACTCTAGCTGCTGGGCTAATTTACAAGGTGAGGATGCCATGGTATTACACCTTACAATTAATTAAGACTGGCAATCTTAGTAATGTAGACATCTGCTGAGTAAACTAAACTACAGAGTGCTTAACAGATTTTTTTTTCTATTGACAGCTTTTATTTTTTTTGTTTAATTATGAAGTACAGCAAGTCTCAGACATGAGTGGGAACTTCTCTAGAAACAGCCTGAAATACTATTAAGCACTACAAGAATGCTTAACTTCAGTCCTGTTTGCTATATTAAATGAGATGTTGTCGATATGTAGAATAAAAAAAAATCTGCTGTAAGTCTAAAAATTTTAGCGATATTTTTGCTTCATCGTGGTTTCCTGAAGTGCTGATCATTTTGAGGACTACAGGAGACTTACTAACAAAGTTGGTTCTACAGTGAAATATTTTGAACTCTCTCTCATCATTTCTGTGATATGGGAATCAGCCAACATATTGTTTACAATAACAAAATCGATTGGAATAATGAAAGTAACTCTCAACTTTTCTTTTTTCCTCAAACGCTAAATAATAAGGCCGGAAATCTGAGACAATTTTTAATTATTGCACTAAGTCGTTTAGGAAGTTAGTAGAACAGCAGATTTTGCATCAAAATGTATTTTCTGAAGAATAAGAAGTAAGAAATTGTAATGTCTGGTGTTACTGAGTGTAATTATCAGTGATTTACCAGAAAAGTAAAAAAATCTATAAGGGACAGGGGTAAAAATATGAGGTAAAATCAGGGATGGTCTTCAAACCAAGCATGGCTTATCTATGACGTGTAAGTATGCCACTGATGTAAAAGTGACATAAAATGAGTATGACATATGTATACTATGACATGTAAGTATGCCACTGATGTAACAGTGACATAAAATGAGTGTGACAGATGTATACTATGACATGTAAGTATGCCATTGATGTAATAGTGACATAAAATGAGTGTGAGAGATGTATACTATGACATGTAAGTATGCCACTGATGTAATAGTGACATAAAAATGAGTGTGACAGATATATACTATGACATGTAAGTATACCATTGATGTAATAGTGACATACAATGAGTGTGAGAGATGGATACTATGACATGTAAGTATCCCATTGATGTAATAGTGACATAAAAATGAGTGTGACAGGTGTATACTATGACATGTAAGTATGCCACTGATGTAAGTGACATAAAATGAGTGTGACAGATGTATACTATGACATGTAAGTATGCCATTGATGTAACAGTGACATTAAAATGAGTGTGACAGATGTATACTATGATATGTAAGTATGCCATTGATGTAATAGTGACATAAAAATGAGTGTGACAGATGTATACTATGACATGTAAGTATGCCATTGATGTAATAGTGACATAAATGAGTGTGACAGATGTATACTATGACATGTAAGTATGCCAATGATTTAATAGTGACATAAAAATGAGTGTGACAGATGTATACTATGACATGTAAGTATACCATTGATGTAATAGTGACATACAATGAGCGTGAGAGATGTATACTATGACATGTAAGTATCCCATTGATGTAATAGTGACATAAAATAAGTGGGTGAGATGTATACTATGACATGTAAGTATGCCATTGATGTAATAGTGACATAAAATGCGTGTGACGGATGTATACTATGACATGTAAGTATGCCATTGATGTAATAGTGACATAAAAATGAGTGTGACAGATGTATACTATGACATGTAAGTATGCCACTGATGTAATAGTGACATAAAATGAGTGTGACAGATGTATGCTATGACATGTAAGTATGCCATTGTCGTAATAGTGACATAAAAATGAGTGTGACAGATGTATACTATGACATGTAAGTATGCCATTAATGTAATAGTGACATAAAAATTAGTGTGACAGATGTATACTATGACATGTAAGTATGCCATTGATGTAATAGTGACATAAAATAAGTGTGTGAGATGTATACTATGGCATGCAAGTATGCCATTGATGTAATAGTGACATAAAAATGAGTGTGACAGATGTATACTATGACATGTAAGTATGCCATTGATGTAATAATGACATTAAAATGAGTGTGACAGATGTATACTATGACATGTAAGTATGCCATTGATGTAATAGTGACATAAAATGAGTGTGACAGATGTATACTATGACATGTAAGTATGTCATTGATGTAATAGTGACATAAAATGAGTGTGAGAGATGTATACTATGACATGTAAGTATGCCATTGATGTAATAGTGACATTAAAATGAGTGTGACAGATGTATACTATGACATGTAAGTATGCCACTGATGTAATAGTGACATAAAAATGAGTGTGAGAGATGTATACTATGACATGTAAGTATGCCACTGATGTAATAGTGACATAAAAATGAGTGTGACAGATGTATACTATGACATGTAAGTATGCCACTGATGTAATAGTGACATAAAAATGAGTGTGAGAGATGTAGATACACCAAGAATCTTGAATTCATGCTCTCTCACACTCAAAACAGTAACGCGGATGAGGTTGTCAACCCACCCACCACCACACATGCACATATTACCACTACTCATACACAAAGTACGCATCTAACACGCAAATCAACATACTTGGTGGTTCTCTTAAAGAACCTACCAAGACACCAGAGACCTCCAAAACATATGACTGCTACACAGTTTCCACGGCAACCAAGACACATAGCAACACTAGTGTGTTACCCACAAGGTCCGTAAGATGTAGCACTCAAAAAATACATGTTCTAGTCGTTGGAGACTAAATAGTGAGACACACAGATGTCCCACTCACCAGGCACAGATGTCCCACTCACCAGGCACAGCTGTCCCACTCACCAGGCACAGATGTCCCACTCACCAGGCACAGATGTCCCACTCACCAGGCACAGATGTCCCACTCACCAGGCACAGATGTCCCACTCACCAGGCTGGACAAGGAGAACGTCACAGTCAGCTGTCTGTCTGGTGCCAGGATTCATCAGATCATACATGCACTCAGGTCTCTCAGCAACAAGTACCATTATGACTCTGTCACAGTTCATGGTGGAGTGAACGACCTGAGATATACCTCACTGGACTATATGAAGAGAGAAGTAATTGAGCTCTCTGAGTATGTGTCCCAAGCAGGTATGTCCCTAGCCTTGAGCAGCATATTACCCTCACTTAGAATGATGCCGCAGTTTAAACAAAAAATTATTGATCTCAATAATTGACTTAGTTTTTGGTGTCATTCAAAGGGGGAACCAGTTCCTGTCAGCCTATGATGCCATGGTCAACAAACCTTTCTGCTTTGCCAGAGACAGTTTGCACCTGGCACCTGTACACTGCTGGCAAAGGCTCTTGCCTCCCGCATACTGCCTTTTTTAAGAAAAGTCTCGAAAACAAACTTACTGATGTGAAATTTGTCAATCATAACAAAATAAGGGTCATGCTGCTAAACGCTAGGAGCTTAAACCAAAAAATGCAAACCATGGAAGCACTTCTATCACTGGAAGATGTAGATGACTGTGCAGTCACAGAAACCTGATTCAGGGCCTCAGAGAGCACCCCAGCCTTGCAAAGCTACAATGCCTTCTACACCTTCAGACTGCAAAATAAACATGTGAGAACCAAAGGAGACAGTGTTGCTGTCCGTATTAGAGATACATTTACCTCCCATCTAGTTAGACTGGACAACTCCATGGAGTTACTCCAAGTTCAGGTTATGGTGGGCAAAACCTCCATTCAAGTCATAGCCAGTTATAGACCCCCCTCCATGGATCATGACATGCATGGAGCCTACCTGACCAAACTGAAGACAATTCAAATATTACCAAACACTCTGGTTATGGGGTATTTCAATTATCCCACCAGCAATTGGGGAACCTACGCTAGCCCTAACCAACTAGCACAAAGGTTCATTGACTTGTTAACTCAAATGCCCTGGAACAAATTGTTCATAACCTGCCAAGAGGAAAAAACATACTAAATCTGGTCCTCACTAACATGTCAAATGGATGCACTGCTGCAACTGTCGGACCCTCATTAGTTAAATCTGACCACAAATCAGTCACCTTCAAGCTGGCACTAACACCAGAACTCACAAGGGGCAAAATCAGATGAAAAAACATCACCAAGGCAAACAATACCCTTTGAGGTGAAGGTATAAATGCATTCCAAGCTCCCACCCCCTACTGGAAGTGGTAACTACACCAAAGGTTACACTAAAGCCTGCATAATCACTTCCATAAGTGTATAGACTTGGCTGTACCAGAAAGAATCAAAGCCAGAGCTCCAAGTAAAAACAAGCCACCATGGTGGACATCCAGCATCAACAAGCTTTACAATAATTGCAGAAAGTTGCGGTCCATGAAAACAAAGGTGAGACCCCAACAGTGGAAAAGTACCCTCCTCAGCCTCAACAGGCAAATAAGACAACTTGTCAAATCCTCTAAGGGCTTCATTGAGAAAAGTGTAACTAGCAAAGCCAAGGATAACCATAAGACCTTTTACAGCTATGTATGCACCCTAAAAGGTAGTACCCAAGCATGTGCAGAACTAGTGAGCAACCGTATCACACACACTGACCCCAAAGACATAGCAAACTTGCTAGTGGAGAGGTTTGGTGAAAATTTCACCCCCCATCCCCTCCAGATCTATCGCAAACCTTGCCACAAACTTCCACCTCATCCTGCATATCTGAAGAACAAGTCATCAAAGCCTAGTCCAAGGCAAAAAACACAGCCTCTATGGGACCAGACGGCATCCCGGGCCATCTTTTAAACAGGCTAAAATATGAACTAGCATCACCATTAAGTGCCCTTTTCAATCATAGTCTAACCACAGGCCTTATTCCTGCAGAATAGAGAACAGCAACAATTATTCCCCTCCACAGAGGTGGCCTAGCAACAGACCCGGGGAGTTACAGACCCATAAGCCTGAACAGCCTCATCTGTAAGGCCATGGGAACATATTATAGACCTTGTAACTAAAGATGACCTCCAAACTCTGGCTCCTTCCCAATTCAGCTTCATCAAGGGCAGAGCCTGCCTGTTAAAACTTGCGGATTTTTTCAAAAATGTGACCAGGGCCATTCATGAGGGCAAATCTGTGCACACAGCATACCTCGAATTGGCAAAGACCTTCTACACAATCCCACACTCAGGCATTACCAATAAACTTAGAAAACTGAATGTAAACCCCTTAGTTGTAAGATGTGTTGCTAACTGGCTCACAAACTGGACACACGCTATCAAAGTGGGTGACTCCACTTCAACCAGCATATCTGTTACAAACAGGGTGCCAAGGGGGTTAGTGCTGTGTCCCCTACTGTTTGGTATATACTTTTCAGAGGTTCAGGTTAAAACTAAGACATTGCAGCTGACTGTTTACAGATGACTGCAAAATGGGTGCAATTATTGAATCCCCAAATGATGTCAGTATACTCCAAGAGGGTCTTACGCAGACCAACAACTGGTGTCTTAGTCATGGTCTTAAACTGAATGCAAAAAAATGCATAATCATTCCGTTCAGCACAAACAATGTCCCTTCACACTATCAAATCAACAATACCCCAAGTACCCATGAAGTGGTAAGGGACTTGGGTACACAAGTTGACCATGACCTTAACTTCGACCACCATCTGTTAGGAAACTAAGGATGGCTTTCTACATAGCACACTTGATTAGTAAAGGAATCAGCCTAAGAGCAAAAGAGGTTATAACCCCTCTATACTCAGCACTAATGTGGCCCATAATTGAGTGTAATGCCTTGTTTGGCATCTACCAGTTTAAATCTAGCCAATTTTCTTGTAAGAATAAAAGCATGTAGGTATGTGCTGTAGTGGGACTCGAACCAGGAATGCCTGCTCGTAAGGCGAATGCTCTGCCCACTACACTGTTGCTATACTACTTCTTGTTTGGGGGGTAAACACCTTAACAGTTATGCTAACTACCAAATCAATTGTGAAGCTGTGATACGCAGAATATAAAAATGCAAGTGTGAATGTGAGGTGGGGGATATATTTAATTTTATTTATCCATTGTTGACTGAGTAAGTCCTGCTGTGCTAGTGATCTCCTTTCAGGAGAGACTTGAAGTGGTATTTATACTACTATGAGAAATTTGGCCGGAGCACTGGGTAACTTCTCCTACTCTTTTGTTTTTTTGTTTTTTTTCATGATAAATGCCATTATTTTACATCCACCTGAACTACTATCAACTGAAACAGACACAAAATCAGTTTCACTGATTAATCTGAAGCCCCCACAAAATCAGTTTTATTGTTTAATCTGAAGCCCCCCACAAAATCAGTTTTATTGTTTAATCTGAAGCCCCCCCCCAGTTGCTGCACTGTAGTGACAATAGTTTTTTACATCATCTGGATTGAGAATAGAACCCACAACCTTCTAATCTGGCAATACCAAAGCCAACTGTGATGAGTCATTGACACTGAAGCATCATGGAGTGTTTCGTCCACTCCAAGCTACAGCACTCTCACCTTCCTTCTTTCCCTGTCTGTCATGTGCAGCATTTATCTAGGATTACTAAATCAGATTCCCAGTTCTCATTTTCCTGTGTTTCTGTTTCCTTGCTATGTGGACTGGTTCCCTTTCCAGTAACACCTACAGCTCTCCATGTTATTTTCTCGACTCCTTGCATTACATACCTTCCAGCCTGTTGCCTTTGAAATTGAGGAGTTTTATTTTGTCACCAACTATCTTTTATTTTTTCCTCATTTCTTTCTCTTCATTTCTTCTGCTGCTGTTGGTTGCTTCCCTTCTGTCCCTTTCCACTTAGTCTGAAATCATAATTTTATGACTGCACCTTTCCAGTCTACTTTTAACAAGTTTATTTCTTCCAGACTAAAATGGAGTCTGTTTGTAATATTAAGTTCTCCTCCATGAATGCATCCCTGCAATCTCTGATTAACCCATAACCTAATTCTTTAATGCATTAACCCATAACCTAATTCTTTAATGCATTCCACTAGTCAGCAGGTAAACACATTGATAATCTGCTTACTAGTTTGTTGGTCAGTGATGCTGGCAGAACTTCAGTAGAAGATAGCCTTGCATAACAAACGATTGCATCCATCTGCTACCGTTTTTAATTTCTCCCAAATCTTTTTGGTTTCTAATACCATGACGGGACTGGACCCCATTCCTAAGTCAAAGTACGATTAACATTCATGAAATGAGTATTGTTTCAGTCTTTGATGTCAGCCAAAAGTGCTCTTCGCTGCACCCGCAATGTGCCCATTAATGACTCCTTCTGCAATTTGTAAGGGGTTACATGAATTGGTAACATATCTAAATAAATTGTAAATTCTTTTTTAAAAGACCCGTTGCTTTTACTACTATTGGAACTGTCTGGGTATCTTTCTTTGACATGGCTCTCATTTCTGCCTGCAGATCCAGGTATTTTATGACTTTGTGTCTTTCCGTATGCAAGACACTGTAGTCACTGGATGTGGTGATTTCAATGATCAATGCTACTTTTGTCTTCTTTTCTTGAACAACTATATCCAGTTTTGTAGCATCTATCTTTGAATTGTTGGTATTGGGTGATCCTATGTGATGTAAACTTCATCATTTTCTATGATTCTTTGTGGCTCATGTTTCCAGTGTTTTTCAGCCACTTCGATACCATAATGTTTGCACAATCTCCAGTGTAACAGTCTCGCCACATTATTATACCTTTCAGTATACAGTCCCTCTGCCATTAGTGCATCGCAACCACCAACATGTGGGACTGTTTCCAGTTCGGTTTTGCAAAACCTACATATGTCTGTTTATCCCACATGTTCAATGGACTTTGTAAACCAGCATGTACGTAGCCCACTATCTTGGGCTGCCAATATTAACCTTTCATTTCTTGATGTGAATTCACCTCTCCTTAACCATTCCTGCATTTGTTCTTGATCAACATGAGGCTCTTCCAGACATTTTCTCTACTTGCAACTATATTTATGTTTTTTCCACATTTCTTGCCTTCTCATCTGGTGCTTCACCTTATATTCTTTCTTTTGTTTTTTGGCACATTCAGTTGCTGCCTGTTTTTATCTACTTCTGGTTTGATTTCCATTCCTGCTTGACGTCAACATGCTTCTACATCCATCTGCTACCTCTGTGGGTCTTTTTGTGTCTTCTAATGCCCTGTACTGTTCTTTCTGATGAGTCATTTGTTCTCACATGTACTCTGACACATGGATGTTCTTTACCCCAAATATACTGCATGCTTCTACATCCATCTGCTACCTCTGTGGGTCTTTTGTGTCTTCTAATGCCCTGTACTGTTCTTTCTGATGAGTCATTTGTTCTCACATGTACTCTGACACATGGATGTTCTTTACCCCAAATATACTGCATGCTTCTACATCCATCTGCTACCTCTGTGGGTCTTTTTGTGTCTTCTAATGCCCTGTACTGTTCTTTCTGATGAGTCATTTGTTCTCACATGTACTCTGACACATGGATGTTCTTTACCCCAAATATACTGCATGCTTCTACATCCATCTGCTACCTCTGTGGGTCTTGTTGTGTCTTCTAATGCCCTGTACTGTTCTTTCTGATGAGTCATTTGTTCTCACATGTACTCTGACACATGGATGTTCTTTACCCCAAATATACTGCATGCTTCTACATCCATCTGCTACCTCTGTGGGTCTTGTTGTGTCTTCTAATGCCCTGTACTGTTCTTTCTGATGAGTCATTTGTTCTCACATGTACTCTGACACATGGATGTTCTTTACCCCAAATATACTGCATGCTTCTACATCCATCTGCTACCTCTGTGGGTCTTGTTGTGTCTTCTAATGCCCTGTACTGTTCTTTCTGATGAGTCATTTGTTCTCACATGTACTCTGACACATGGATGTTCTTTACCCCAAATATACTGCATGCTTCTACATCCATCTGCTACCTCTGTGGGTCTTTTTGTGTCTTCTAATGCCCTGTACTGTTCTTTCTGATGAGTCATTTGTTCTCACATGTACTCTGACACATGGATGTTCTTTACCCCAAATATACTGCATGCTTCTACATCCATCTGCTACCTCTGTGGGTCTTTTTGTGTCTTCTAATGCCCTATACTGTTCTTTCTGATGAGTCATTTGTTCTCACATGTACTCTGACACATGGATGTTCTTTACCCCAAATATACTGCATGCTTCTACATCCATCTGCTACCTCTGTGGGTCTTTTGTGTCTTCTAATGCCCTGTACTGTTCTTTTCTGATGAGTCATTTGTTCTCACATGTACTCTGACACATGGATGTTCTTTACCCCAAATATACTGCATGCTTCTACATCCATCTGCTACCTCTGTGGGTCTTTTTGTGTCTTCTAATGCCCTGTACTGTTCTTTCTGATGAGTCATTTGTTCTCACATGTACTCTGACACATGGATGTTCTTTACCCCAAATATACTGCATGCTTCTACATCCATCTGCTACCTCTGTGGGTCTTGTTGTGTCTTCTAATGCCCTGTACTGTTCTTTCTGATGAGTCATTTGTTCTCACATGTACTCTGACACATGGATGTTCTTTACCCCAAATATACTGCATGCTTCTACATCCATCTGCTACCTCTGTGGGTCTTTTTGTGTCTTCTAATGCCCTGTACTGTTCTTTCTGATGAGTCATTTGTTCTCACATGTACTCTGACACATGGATGTTCTTTACCCCAAATATACTGCATGCTTCTACATCCATCTGCTACCTCTGTGGGTCTTATTGTGTCTTCTAATGCCCTGTACTGTTCTTTCTGATGAGTCATTTGTTCTCACATGTACTCTGACACATGGATGTTCTTTACCCCAAATATACTGCATGCTTCTACATCCATCTGCTACCTCTGTGGGTCTTTTTGTGTCTTCTAATGCCCTGTACTGTTCTTTCTGATGAGTCATTTGTTCTCACATGTACTCTGACACATGGATGTTCTTTACCCCAAATATACTGCATGCTTCTACATCCATCTGCTACCTCTGTGGGTCTTGTTGTGTCTTCTAATGCCCTGTACT
The DNA here is from genome assembly GCF_019279795.1 of Protopterus annectens. Taxonomy (NCBI): domain Eukaryota; kingdom Metazoa; phylum Chordata; order Ceratodontiformes; family Protopteridae; genus Protopterus; species Protopterus annectens. The sequence goes on along the minus strand of NC_056746.1, from coordinate 1,353,979,928 downwards.
GTTCTTTCTGATGAGTCATTTGTTCTCACATGTACTCTGACACATGGATGTTCTTTACCCCAAATATACTGCATGCTTCTACATCCATCTGCTACCTCTGTGGGTCTTTTTGTGTCTTCTAATGCCCTGTACTGTTCTTTCTGATGAGTCATTTGTTCTCACATATACTCTGACACATGGATGTTCTTTACCCCAAATATACTGCATGCTTCTACATCCATCTGCTACCTCTGTGGGTCTTGTTGTGTCTTCTAATGCCCTGTACTGTTCTTTCTGATGAGTCATTTGTTCTCACATATACTCTGACACATGGATGTTCTTTACCCCAAATATACTGCATGCTTCTACATCCATCTGCTACCTCTGTGGGTCTTTTTGTGTCTTCTAATGCCCTGTACTGTTCTTTCTGATGGGTCATTTGTTCTCACATGTACTCTGACACATGGATGTTCTTTACCCCAAATATACTGCATGCTTCTACATCCATCTGCTACCTCTGTGGGTCTTTTTGTGTCTTCTAATGCCCTGTACTGTTCTTTCTGATGAGTCATTTGTTCTCACATGTACTCTGACACATGGATGTTCTTTACCCCAAATATACTGCATGCTTCTACATCCATCTGCTACCTCTGTGGGTCTTGTTGTGTCTTCTAATGCCCTGTACTGTTCTTTCTGATGAGTCATTTGTTCTCACATGTACTCTGACACATGGATGTTCTTTACCCCAAATATACTGCATGCTTCTACATCCATCTGCTACCTCTGTGGGTCTTTTTGTGTCTTCTAATGCCCTGTACTGTTCTTTCTGATGAGTCATTTGTTCTCACATGTACTCTGACACATGGATGTTCTTTACCCCAAATATACTGCATGCTTCTACATCCATCTGCTACCTCTGTGGGTCTTGTTGTGTCTTCTAATGCCCTGTACTGTTCTTTCTGATGAGTCATTTGTTCTCACATGTACTCTGACACATGGATGTTCTTTACCCCAAATATACTGCATGCTTCTACATCCATCTGCTACCTCTGTGGGTCTTGTTGTGTCTTCTAATGCCCTGTACTGTTCTTTCTGATGAGTCATTTGTTCTCACATGTACTCTGACACATGGATGTTCTTTACCCCAAATATACTGCATGCTTCTACATCCATCTGCTACCTCTGTGGGTCTTTTGTGTCTTCTAATGCCCTGTACTGTTCTTTCTGATGAGTCATTTGTTCTCACATGTACTCTGACACATGGATGTTCTTTACCCCAAATATACTGCATGCTTCTACATCCATCTGCTACCTCTGTGGGTCTTTTTGTGTCTTCTAATGCCCTATACTGTTCTTTCTGATGAGTCATTTGTTCTCACATGTACTCTGACACATGGATGTTCTTTACCCCAAATATACTGCATGCTTCTACATCCATCTGCTACCTCTGTGGGTCTTTTTGTGTCTTCTAATGCCCTGTACTGTTCTTTCTGATGAGTCATTTGTTCTCACATGTACTCTGACACATGGATGTTCTTTACCCCAAACATACTGCATGCTTCTACATCCATCTGCTACCTCTGTGGGTCTTTTTGTGTCTTCTAATGCCCTGTACTGTTCTTTCTGATGAGTCATTTGTTCTCACATGTACTCTGACACATGGATGTTCTTTACCCCAAATATACTGCATGCTTCTACATCCATCTGCTACCTCTGTGGGTCTTTTTGTGTCTTCTAATGCCCTGTACTGTTCTTTCTGATGAGTCATTTGTTCTCACATGTACTCTGACACATGGATGTTCTTTACCCCAAATATACTGCATGCTTCTACATCCATCTGCTACCTCTGTGGGTCTTGTTGTGTCTTCTAATGCCCTGTACTGTTCTTTCTGATGAGTCATTTGTTCTCACATGTACTCTGACACATGGATGTTCTTTACCCCAAATATACTGCATGCTTCTACATCCATCTGCTACCTCTGTGGGTCTTTTTGTGTCTTCTAATGCTCTGTACTGTTCTTTCTGATGAGTCATTTGTTCTCACATGTACTCTGACACATGGATGTTCTTTACCCCAAATATACTGCATGCTTCTACATCCATCTGCTACCTCTGTGGGTCTTGTTGTGTCTTCTAATGCCCTGTACTGTTCTTTCTGATGAGTCATTTGTTCTTACATGTACTCTGACACATGGATGTTCTTTACCCCAAATATACTGCATGCTTCTACATCCATCTGCTACCTCTGTGGGTCTTTTTGTGTCTTCTAATGCCCTGTACTGTTCTTTCTGATGAGTCATTTGTTCTCACATTTACTCTGACACATGGATGTTCTTTACCCCAAATATACTGCATGCTTCTACATCCATCTGCTACCTCTGTGGGTCTTTTTGTGTCTTCTAATGCCCTGTACTGTTCTTTCTGATGAGTCATTTGTTCTCACATGTACTCTGACACATGGATGTTCTTTACCCCAAATATACTGCATGCTTCTACATCCATCTGCTACATCTGTGGGTCTTGTTGTGTCTTCTAATGCCCTGTACTGTTCTTTCTGATGAGTCATTTGTTCTCACATGTACTCTGACACATGGATGTTCTTTACCCCAAATATACTGCATGCTTCTACATCCATCTGCTACCTCTGTGGGTCTTCTTGTGTCTTCTAATGCCCTGTACTGTTCTTTCTGATGAGTCATTTGTTCTCACATGTACTCTGACACATGGATGTTCTTTACCCCAAATATACTGCATGCTTCTACATCCATCTGCTACCTCTGTGGGTCTTGTTGTGTCTTCTAATGCCCTGTACTGTTCTTTCTGATGAGTCATTTGTTCTCACATATACTCTGACACATGGATGTTCTTTACCCCAAATATACTGCATGCTTCTACATCCATCTGCTACCTCTGTGGGTCTTTTGTGTCTTCTAATGCCCTGTACTGTTCTTTCTGATGGGTCATTTGTTCTCACATGTACTCTGACACATGGATGTTCTTTACCCCAAATATACTGCATGCTTCTACATCCATCTGCTACCTCTGTGGTTCTTTTTGTGTCTTCTAATGCCCTGTACTGTTCTTTCTGATGAGTCATTTGTTCTCACATGTACTCTGACACATGGATGTTCTTTACCCCAAATATACTGCATGCTTCTACATCCATCTGCTACCTCTGTGGGTCTTGTTGTGTCTTCTAATGCCCTGTACTGTTCTTTCTGATGAGTCATTTGTTCTCACATGTACTCTGACACATGGATGTTCTTTACCCCAAATATACTGCATGCTTCTACATCCATCTGCTACCTCTGTGGGTCTTTTTGTGTCTTCTAATGCCCTGTACTGTTCTTTCTGATGAGTCATTTGTTCTTACATGTACTCTGACACATGGATGTTCTTTACCCCAAATATACTGCATGCTTCTACATCCATCTGCTACCTCTGTGGGTCTTTTGTGTCTTCTAATGCCCTGTACTGTTCTTTCTGATGAGTCATTTGTTCTCACATGTACTCTGACACATGGATGTTCTTTACCCCAAATATACTGCATGCTTCTACATCCATCTGTTACCTCTGTGGGTCTTGTTGTGTCTTCTAATGCCCTGTACTGTTCTTTCTGTTGAGTCATTTGTTCTCACATGTACTCTGACACATGGATGTTCTTTACCCCAAATATACTGCACACTTCCTTGATTGTGCTCACTCTGGTCAGCCCAATGTGATTTAGGTTTATGAAACTGAAAGTCAGCTCATCAAAAATGGTAATTTCTTATTAAAAGACAACCAAAGGCAGAAAGCATATTGGTCTTTTAACCTTCCCCACATTATTTTTTTTGTTTGGAGCAATGCCTCTATGCCTCTTGCACCCTCCCCCATTTAATATAATCAGCTCTGGGAGGTTACTTTATCTCGGGGGAAAGGGGATGGCTCCTTTGAGTAGTTTCCTCCGCAGTCTACTTTTCAGTTTATAGTCCACATTTGGCAGAGTGACCATTGTTCTCATGCTCAGCTCCCGAGCCCTCAGTCTGGTTTCTTCTTCCTCCTACTTCCTGTCTTCTATTTAAAATCTTTGGTGATCTGTGGCATAGTGACTCAAGCCATTATGCCATAGGTACCAGTATGACTCCATCATAATCCATGTAGGTGTAAATGATTTGAGATGTACCTCCCTGAACTATACGAGAGAAACATTACGGAGCTTTCAGACTAAGTGTTGCAGGCTGATATGAGCCAGCCTGAACCTCCATCTGTGGCTAAATGCAGTTTTATGGGAAGTCAAGGAAGACCTCTGACCAGATGTCTCTCAATAAACCAGTAAAGTGGTGCTTTATTTGGACAATATGGACATTGAGAAATGGATCATTTAGCAGAAAAAGTACAAAAAGCTAGATTTCATTAGCTAACATTTGTTTGATATTTGACTATCTGAGTAACAGCCTTTTTAGATAAATAACATCTTCTTAAGATCACAGCATGTAAAGTGAAGTAATAACACCTCCTGATGGTACTTTAATCTGCCAGAAATGAAAATGCTGCTTCCTTTTAAATTTTCCACTTGAGTTAAAGATTGTTATAATGACTGATGTCTACATTTTTTGTTTTTTTTTAGGCACTCGGGGCCATGTTCTTCCTGTTGGCATATCTGCTCTACAGGCCTCCACCTGACTCACCAGAAACCAACTCTGTCCTGGATCCTGGTGGAAAAGCACTTCCCTTGCCTGAAGAAGTACCTACCAATTCGTAATTCCTCTTATGCCTTGTATCCACAGCCACTGCATCATTCTACTAACCTTCATGGGGTACTTTTCATTCCATTAGGTTATCTAACATTCTAGTAATGTTCACATTAAGTTTACATCTGTGTACTCATCCTTTTCATGTGTCTTGTCTTGGATGCACATCTGGCAGTTTTGCACCAGTATAAAACGTATTACAAGGCAACAATGATGCACTTTGATTGAAGCACTTGGACACTCTTTTAAAGAATGTTGGTAATACGGACAAATAGAAACATAAACTTTGATTTGTCTGCCTTCCTGCAACAAACATCTGGTTAATGATAACTCAAGATCTATGGATGAAGTGCATTAAATACAAGGATCATTCATTTCATGGAACATAACATTCTAGTGAACACAGACTCCCATTTTGAGAAATAAATGATACATTCTTACAAGACAGAATCAAGTAACTCACTGTAATAAGTCTACCAGGTGCAAAAAAGAAGTTATAAGTAGGCTACAAAATATAGAGAGAGTATAGCTTAATCACTGATTGTTTTGGAATAAATATTAATTATTCCACCTTGTTTCCCATGAAGCAACATATAGTAGACATAGCCGATGCCGTGTTTGGCATAACTAATACAGTCTTCCTCATTGAAATACTTCTCTGACCGTTCACAGCACCGAGATATTGAAAGAAAGCAGTGACATTCAAAAACATGCCAAGATTACGATGTCTTCAGAAGACTGAGAAATCATCGCATGGGAGATGTTTAATGCTCCATCCTTTTCTCAAAGAGTGTGCATTACCTAAATAAGGCATTCAGTAAACCAGTATGGGCTTTTCTGGCTTCTGCTACAAACACGGTGGAATTAAATTAATTTCTGATACTTTACTGGAACATGAGATAAAAACAGTGATGCTCAACAGAAGTTTGAATAAGTACAATTGGCATTTTGGAAATATTATAATGAAAACAGAGACATAGCTCAAATTATTAATGTCCTGTCACAAAGGGTCTGTGGCTGGCAGTTTGTGGATGACTGCAAAGACCTAGCAGTCATAAATTCCTTATTATATTTCCAAATTCAATAGGAGGGTCTAACAAGCACCAATACATGGTGCCTAGAACATGTCCATAAACTTAATGCCAAGAAATGCAGCACTGTGTCCTTTAGCAAACTAAGGCACCCATTCACCTGAGACCTGACAGGTGATACTCCCTTGAATGCTGACTGATGTCTTTAAAGTCCAAGAAAGTCATTACCCCTCTTCACTCCTCCATCATTAGGCCTGTAATAGAGTTTACTGACCACTTTCACATATACACAACTAAGTATATAACTCAACTTGAGTGATTGCAACATTTTCTCACAAAAACAATCAAAGGTATATGTTTTTAGTTGTGCTGATCATGTCAATGTATCCTCTGTCTTTTCTATTTCCTATAGACTCAAGAGTGAACCTCTGTCTGACCTACAGAGCCTTATAGTCTGATGTTACCTTCTGCACATCCAGAAAACAAATAACTGTGTAAACATCTGCTCAGGAAATCATAATTTCCACCAAAATGTAAATAGGACCTACTAATGAGATAGATGCCTCTCCAGAGAATCACTATTTTATGGAATACATTTAACGTTAATGTAAAACAAAGCAGCACCTGGAATATACTTAACGTTAATGTAAAACAAAGCAGCACCTTGACCCTCTGTAAGTGCAACCTGGAGGTTTGTTTAGGCAATCATAAATTCACCTCAGGCTTCGGTTCATTAAGCCTTTAATGAAAGGGTTTAAAGTTAAGTATTAAATGCACCCCAGGTCTGCCTTTCAAGCACTCACTGAAGTGGATTATAAATGGGTATTAATTATTCCTGTCTATGGGTATTCACGATATGAGATCTTGTGGCTCGGCTGTAAATATTCCTGCAGATCAACAGCCTAATATTAAACTTTGGACCTGTGAATGTATGAACAGAGGTCTCTGCAGTGGGAACATTTACTTAGTCACAACTGCAAGAGGCCTCAGATCTGGTTATGTTAAGCAGAAGGTATATGAGGCACAGCCCTGTATGAGGGGCCTCAGATCTGGTTATGTTAAGTAGAGGGTATATGAGACACAGCCCTGTATGCAGGATGTGACGTCACGGCTTTGGCCTCAATCCCTGCAGTTTTGAATTTTTCCAAATGCCATTTCAGAGATGTCGCTTGAAATGCCATTTCACAAATTTTCTTAAAGGATGTAATCTAAAGCCCATTGCAGGATGTACTCTTACTGAGACATGGTCTGATTATATAATAATGTACGGTAAGCATTGTGCTTCCATTAAAGAAGAAAGTACTGCAGGGATTTATTTTCTGTTTATGTTAATCGCATGTTCTCAACCAGTCATGTCATGCATGCATACTCCAC
>NC_056746.1:1353900311-1353967811 GCF_019279795.1 Protopterus annectens | reverse complement strand
TAGTTTATCAATTCAAATTCTTTTTGAATCTCACTGTACTTGTGGGACTTCCACAAAGTGTTTGTTAAGCTATTATAATAATCAGATGCTGATAACATAAAAAAATGCTAGGTTTGTAATTCAGCATCTCCCATGACTTTGAAATAAAACGCTAGCACACATTTGCACATTTAAAAAATGCTCTAATCTGAAGAAATTAAAAAAAAAAATAGACATTTATATGGGATAAATAAATGTCAAACTTCTGGATACCCAGAAGTACTACGCTTGTTTACTTTTTTTCAACCCATATGACATGATACTCTGTAGGATTCAAACAGCTGACCAGAAAGTCAGTGAGCAGTTTGCCCTTATCCTGTCTGTACCAGGATACTTCTCTAATGTGCAGTGACACTTAGAAATTCAAAAAGAGGGCTCCAAATGAAGCATTCACAAGTTCAGAGGTTCATAGGTATGTAATAGTCTAATGGCCCTGGAGCCTAAACAAGCCTAGCCCAAGAAATTCCCTGGCATCATGCCACCCGAAGTTAGTTCCCAGTGTTCTTGTCAAGCAAGGCCACTGAGGTAATCCCCAGGGTGACTGCCACCTGAAGCTAGTTTCCCATGCCCCTGTCAGGCAGGGCCACTGATCCCCAGGGTGAACTTCCTATTGCCCATTCACTCGTCAAGATTTCTCTTGAAAAGGGCCAGTGAAGTGCTCTGCTTGATGTGAATGGGGAGTTTATTCCAGAGTATGGGAAGTCACTGGGTTAGGAACCTGTCCCTCCAGCATGTTCTGTTTATGGTGGTAATGAGGTTTAGGTCCCTGGAGTGTGTGGTGTGGAGGGATTGGGATTTCTTTAGGTGTAGCATATCTAGCAGCTCTAGGTCAGACATGGCCTTGTATGTCAAGCAGAGATCATCTCTAAGTAGGCGATATGAGACCGAGTATATCTGGAGTTTTGAGTCTGTCATTGTAGGGCATGTGTCTAAGGCCTAGGATCCTCTTAGTTAGGTATTTCTGTGGCCTTTCCAGTTGTTGCTGGTGTCTAGCGAGGTACATACCAAATGGGGCATTATATTCTATAATAGGTCTAATGTGGGATGAGTAGAGAGGGATTATGACCTCTTTCTTCCTGGATGAGAAACCTTTTGTGATGTGATGTGCTACATAGAAGGACTTACTGGCCACAGTGGCAATGTGGTTATCAAAGGAGAGATTGCTGTCTACCTGTGTCCCCAGTTCTCTTATCACTCCTTCGGTGTTTAGCAGACTACCACCTATGTGGTAGTTCATGGATCACCAAATTTTTCCCAAATGGAATGACAATGCACTTTTTGGCATTAAGTTTAAGGCCATGGTTCTGGCACCAGTCATTGGTGTCAGTCAGGCCTTTTTGGAGAATGTCTACATCAGTTGAAGAATCAATAATGGCTCCCAGTTTGCAATCATCTGTGAACTTGGTCAGCCAGAGTCCCTTTGTGTTGGCTTGGACTTCAGGGAAGTAGATGCCAAACAGGAGGGGACCCAGGACTGATCCCTGTGGAATGCCACTTATAACTGGTTGGTAGTCAGATATAGAGTCTGCTACATTTACAGTGTGGGTTCTGTCAGTGATCCAGTTGGCTACCCATCTTGTGACATAAGGTTTTATGCCTAATTTAGTGAGTATTTCTATGATTCCTGAATGAGGGATGGTTTTGAAGGCCTTGGCAAGATCTACGTAGGCTGTGTGCACTACCTTGCCTCATCCACAGCTCTGGTGACAGACGCGAAGAAGTCTGTCAGGTTGAGCAGGCATGTTCTGCCTTTCACAAACCCAAAATGCATGGGTCCAGTGTTTGGAGATTCCCTATGTCCCTGTTGATAAAGTCCATGATGATGCGCTCCATGGCCTTACATATCAGACTCATCAGGCTAATGGGACGGTAGTTCCCAGGATCTGTAGTCGCCCCTTTTTGTGGAGTGGGATGACCGTAGCAGTGCACCATCCTGCAGGAACAAAGCCTGAGATGAGGCTGTGATTGAACATGGTACTCAGGTGTGATGCCAGTTCATTTTGTATTTCATGTAGGACACATCCTGGGATATTGTCAGGTCCCATGGAAGCTGTATTCTTGGCTTACAGTGTGGTTTTTACCTGTGTAGCCATGATGATAGGAATTGGCAATCCTCAGGTATTGTGATGGGCTCTTTAGGGGTGAATGAGTGGTAAAGTTCACACTGAACCTGTTGGCCAACATGTTGGCAATATCAGTTGTTTCTGTATATGTATTGCCATCATGCTGTAACTCAGAGCAGATCTGAGACTTGCCATGTAGATTATTAACATAGCTATAGAATGCCTTGTGGTTGTCTTTAGAATCTGCAGCAATTTTGTTTTCATAACAGGCTTTAGATGATTTGATAAGGGATCTCAGTTTTTTGCTGAGGTTAACAAGGGAGGTTTTCCAGACTTGGGATTTCACTCTTTTCTGCAACAGTTTTTTTTCTTCTGTTGTAGAGTTTGTTAATGGTAGTGGTCCACCAGATAGGCTTCCTTTTTTTGGAGGAGAACGTCTTGGTTGGTATGTCCCATTCCATGCAAATGTGTATGTGCTCATACAGTGCATTGGTGTATGATTCAGCAGTCATACACCTATTTTCCATTTGCGTGGGCATCGTGAAGTTTGCCACCTCTGTTTTTAGAAGCCCAAAGTTGACTTTGGACAAGATTTTATGCTGGTTTCCTTTAATGGAGGTGCAGGTGGGATGTGAATGTCCAAGGTGATAAGTTGTGGTCACATCTGACCAGGTAGGAATTGATTTCAGGTGTAGAGCAGCATTCGTCCATGTTGGTAATGACCAGATCAAGGATGTTTCTACCCCTGGTGGGGGTAAGTATTAGTTGGTCCAGGGCGTTGGAATTAATGAATTCCAGAACACATTAAGAGTTGGTACCGGAGTAATGTTCCCAATTAATGGAGGGGTAGTTAAAGTCTCCTAGTATAAGGGTATTGGATTGTACCCTAATATTTTCCAGTGTGTTTAGAAATGTGGAGTGAGACTCTTGGGACATGGTGGAGGATCTATAGCAGGCTACAACCTGGATTGCAGTTTTACCCAGTGTTAGTTGTACCTGAAGTATCTCAGATGCGTTATGTTGGGCTATTTGTCTGGAGGTGTGCATATCTTTTATGAATATGGAGACACCTCCGCCTTTAGTGCTTTGGTTCAGATTTGGGGGCCAAAAGGTGTGGTAAGAATTATAGCCTGGTAAAGCTGGAGTACTCTCCTGAGCCTTGAACCAGATCTCAGTCACTACACAGATGTCAATGTTCTCCATTTTTATGAGTGCTTCGAGTGAGTGCATTTTGAGATTTAGGCTTCTAGTATTGAGTAGCATAACCCTCAGATTTTCTTTGCTTCTGAATGTTACAGGGGTAATTTTGTCTTCAGGACATTGCTTAAAAAAGCACTATAGGGACAGCAAGAGCTTTGGCCAGTATCCAGAATCCCAGGGGTGACAGGTGCAGGCCATCTCTGGTGAATTATTGAGGTCTGTCGATCATGTCATCCCAGGCAGACAGATACTGGATCCCCTTAGAATGATGCCAGAAACCTAGCCAATTTAAGTCAGTCATTTTCTGTTTGTACTGTGGTATCATTCTGGGTGATGGTAGGATGCTACTCAGAGCCAAGGTCATACCTGCCTAGACTAGAAGATAAGAAAGCTCCTCTAAATCTCTTTTCATGTAGTCCAGGGAGGTACGTCCCAGGTCGTTCACACCAACATGGACAATGACTGAGTCATATCTGTACTTGTTGTGAAATGACCAGAGTGCATGCATTATGTAGCAGATCCTGGCACCTGACAGGCAGCTGACTATGACTTTCTCCTTATTTAGCCTGGTGAGTGGGACATCAGTGTGCCTTACTATTGAGTCATCCATGATTAGTGTATTAGGTAAGTTGTTTTGCTTTAGGGGCTTTGGTTGTGTGGCACACTGTTTGTGTGAACTATGTGTTACATGGTTTGTGCTGGGATGTGGTGGTTGTTTGCATTTCTGCCTTGGAGGTCTCGGTGGTTTGGGCAGATTTTTATTGAGAGCCTCCGTGAAGGTAGGTGTGTGTTTTGTGTTTCTATGTGAGGGCTGTGGTGGTGTATGCACTGGTGGCTATGTGTTGAATGTGGTGTTGTACAGGTGTTAACCTTCTCCACACTAGCTGACTCAGTCTTGGCTGGAGAGTTCTTGGCTTCCATTTTTGCTATATATGTGCATCTGTCACAGGTCATGGTGTTGCGGGATAGGAGGAGGGAGTTGTTTATGTACATGAGGCAATTGCTACATTGCCTCAGGATGCCCAAGTTTACCAGGTTGATAGGAAAAAGCACAGGGAACTGACCTTTAGGCATGTCTGGTTTAATGCCCAATATAGTTAAGTACTGTGGCTGTTATTGTATTCTCCTTTGTGGAGAGTTTTAATGCTGGTAGCAGTATATATGCTGCAGTAAATGCTACAGTTAGTTTTTGAGCAAGTGCTGATTTAAATTTACTAGTTTGAGTGCAGACGTGTGAAAGCTAGCAAGATCTAATGGAAAATTTGAAGAGCTGACTTTTTGGCTCCGGTAATAGTTTACCCTAGCTTAGAGGCACTGAACGACACGCAAACCTGCACAAACATGGGTTTTTAAGTCAGAAAGTTAAAAGGGATAGAAAACAGCCCAAAACAGCCAGTTAGATACCATTTCTCAGCTGGAAACCACTCCATAAGCACTAGATAGGCTATTCAGTGCTTACCACTCTCACTGATAAGGAGAAAGACTTCCCTCTACCACAGAATGTTTGGACAACCCCGAAACTAAAAGTACAGTCCTGGAATCAACAAATCTGAAATCCTGACTATCCTAGCTAGAGAAAATGGTGGGAAATGAGCAAACAGCTAGGACTTTTTTGTTTTTTTTTTATGTTTTGAGAAAGTCAGGAAAACAAAACAGTAGTAAGTACATTTTTAAAGCACAGAAAGGCTAGCACACTTGAGTGTGTAGCCTGCAACAGCAAATAACTTAAAAAATACTAAAAGTGCAGTAAACAATTTTAAAATGCAAAAATACAGTAACAGTGAATGCAGTAAGATGAAAACGGCTATTTTAAAATGTGGAAAGGAAAATATAGGCAAAAAAAGCAAACAAAGGTACTTATGATCAAAGTCTGTCATAGTTTCATAGTTTAGTACTAGGCTATCTGCCCTGGGGCATTTGTAAGCCTAGCCATAGTGATGTGGCTTTTGCCACCCCATGAAATGGTACAAAAATGCACAGAATAAATTTAGAATACTGTGCCTCTGTCTGGTAGTGACACAATGAAGGTCCCCTTATATAATAGAATTAGTTTACTGTGCCCCTGTCTAGCAGTGACACAGATGTGACCCCTGGGGTAAACTTACGATCTCCTATCCACTCATCAAGATTTCTCTTGAAGAGAGTCAGTGAGGGGCTCTGCCTAACATGAACTGGGATCTTGTTCCAAAGCATGGGAAGCCTCTGGGTTATGAATCTATCCCTCCAGCATGTCCTATTCATACTTGTGCCGAGGTTTAAGTCTTTAGCTCTCATGGTCCTGATGGATTTGGATTTTTGAGGTGGAGCATGTCCATCAGATCCTGATTGGACATGGCCTTGTACGTCAGGCAGAGATCACCTCTGAGCAGGCAGTATGCTACTGAATAGAGCTGAAGTTTCTTTAGTCTGGCAGAATAAGACATATGTTGGAGACCCTTGATCCTCTTGGTGAGGTACTTTTGTGGTCTCTCCAGCTGTTGCAAATGCCGGGTGAGGTACATACCAAATGGGGCATTGTACTCAATCATGGGTCTGATGAGGGAGGAGTATAGGGGTACAATGACATCCTTGGATCTGGATGTGAATCCCTCCATGATGAGGTGTGCAAGGTTGAATGTTTTTCTAACCACTTTGGCAACGTGGGTGTCAAATGAGAGGTCGCTGTCGACTTGGGTCCCTAGGTCTCTGATTACTTTTTCCATACTCAGTGGGTTGCTGTCTATGTGATCATTTGTGGGTACTTTGTTTTTCCCAAAGGGGATGACTATACATTTTTTGGCATTTAGTTTAAGGCGGTGACTCCGGCACCAGTTGTCCATTTCCATTTCTGTGAGGCCTTTTTGTAGGATGTATGTGTCCGCTAGTGTATCGACTATGGCGCCTAGTTTGCAGTCATCTGCGAACTTTGTCAGCCACAACCCTCCCATGTTTGCTTTAACATCTGAGAAATAAATGCCGAACAAGAGGGGTCGCAGGACAGATCCCTGTGGGACACCACTTGTGACTGGCTTTGAGTCTGACATTGCTCCAGTGATTTTAACTTTATGGGTTCTGTCCTTTAGCCAGTTTGCAACCCATCTAGTGACATAAGGGTTTACGTTTAAGCTATTGAGCTTATCTATGATGCCTGAGTGGGGTATTGTGTAGAAGGCCTTAGCCAAGTCCAGGTAGGCTGTATGGACTGCTTTGCCCTCATCAATGGCTCTAGTGACTGTTTCGAAAAAGTCAACCAGGTTCAAAAGGCAGGATCTGCCCTTTACAAAGCTGAACTGGGTGGGGTCAAGTGTCTGTAGGTCCCCTATGTCTCTCTTTATGAGTTCCATAATGATTATTTCCATAGCTTTGCAGACCAGGCTGGTTAAGCTTATGGGGCGGTAGTTCCCAGGGTCTGTAGAGGTACCCCCTTTGTGGAGTGGGACCACTGTTGCTGTACGCCAGTGTTCAGGTACATATCCTGTAGTAAGGATAAGGTTAAATAGCATTTTTATGTGCGGGTTTAGCTCCTCTTGGAGTTCACGTAGCACGCAACCCGGGATACCGTCAGGTCCCATTGATGCTGTGTTTTTAGCTTTGTTGAGGGCGGTTCTCACTTGGACTTCTGAGATGACAGGGAGATTACATTCAGCTGGGATAAGTATTTCTTCTTTTGGGGGTGAGGGAGGGGAGAAATTTGCACTGAACCTGTCAGCCAGAATGTTGGCAATATCTGTGAGTTCAGTGTATTTTTTGTTGTTGTGAACTAACTCTGAGCATATCTGAGGGTTTCCACCCAGGTTTCTAACATAGCTGAAGAAGGCTTTATGGTTATCTTTAGTGTCCTTAGCGATTTTTCTCTCAAAATTGGCCTTGGATGTTTTTATGAGAGAACGTAGTTTTCTGCTAATGTTGATCAGAGATATCTTCCCTTTATGGGATTTTGGTCTGTCGTGCAGTAGCTTCCTTCTTTTGTTATACAATTTGTTAATGGCTGAGGTCCACCAGACAGGACGCTTGCCTTTGGTGGAGAGGGACATGGCTTTATTTGGGATTGCATGATCCATGCATTCTTGGAGATGTCCATAGAAAGCATTTGTGAAGGATTCGGCATTGTGGGATGTGGATACCATCTCAGTCTTAAGAAGAGTGAAGTCTGCTTTTGAGAAGTTTTTCACTGTGGTCTTTTGTGCTGGGGGTGGAGGTGGGATATGTATATCCAGGGTGATTAGTTTGTGGTCAGATCTCACTAGTGAGGGGTATACCTCTGGTGTGGAGCATTTTGTCTCCATGTTTGTGATGATCAATCTAGTATATTATCTCCCCTAGTGGGAGAGGTGACTAGTTGTTCCAGTGCATTTGAATTTATGAATTCCAGGAACCTTTGGGTTAGGGTGTTAGGGATAGAATAATGTACCCAATCTATGTTTGTGTAGTTGAAGTCTCCCAGTATGATGGTATTTTGTGATACATTCATATCCTCCAATGTCTTCTGGAAGGCTGAGTGGGGTTCCTGAGATTGGGAGGGTGGTCTGTAACATGCTACCAGTTGTATAGCAGTTTTGCGTATGGTTAGTTGCACCTGTATGGTCTCTGATGCTTCATGTGTTGCTACTAACCTGGAGGTGTGGGTGTCCTTGATGAATATGGACACTCCCCCTCCCTTTGTGGTTCGGCCTGGGTTTTGGGGCCGAAAAGCATGATACAAGGTATAGCCTGGTAGCGCTGGGGTGCTCTCAGGAGCCTTGAACCAGGTTTCAGTTACTGCACAAACGTCGATGTTCTCCATACTGAGGAGTGCATCGAGTGCCTACATCTTGAGATTTAGACTTCTGGTGTTGAGCAGCATTACCCTTAGTTTTTTTCCATTTTTGTTTTCTAAGGAGGTGGGTTTGTCTTTTGAGCCTTGCCTAAAAAAGGCACTATGGGGGTGGCAAGAGCCTTAGCCAATATCCGGAAGCACAGTGGTGACAGGTGTAAGCCATCCCTTGCGAAGCAGCGTGGCTTGTCCAACATGTCATCCCAGGCAGACAGACATTGGATCCCCTTAGAATGACACCAGTACTTGAGCCAATTATTAAAGCTGATCATCTTGTCTTTGTATTGTGGCATCATTCTTGGTGAGGGCAAGATGTTGCTCAGGGTCAGGGTCATACCAGCCTGGGCTACATAATCAGAGAGCTCCTCTATGTCTCTTTTCATGTAGTCCAGGGAGGTACGTTTCAGGTCATTCATGCCAGCATGGACAATGATGGAGTCATATTTGTACTTGCTTTGGAGTGACCTGAGTGTGTGTGCTATGTGGCGGATCTTAGCTCCCGATAGACAGCTCACAGTCACCCTCTCCTTGTTCAGTCTGGTCAGCGGGACATCAGTGTGTCTGACTATAGAGTCACCTATTACTAGTGTATCAGGCATGGCATTTGGCCTTAAGTGCTGTGATTGGTTGACACACTCATTTATTGAAGTATGTGTAGCATGTGTTTTGTTTTGAGGTGGTGGATTTTTGGATGTCTGCTTTGGGAGCCTCTGTTGTTTTGGTAAGTTTTTTATTAGAGCCTCCGAGTATGTCTTTGTGCTTTTATGTGTTTGGTTTGCAGTTGTGGTAGGTCTATGTGGGACTGGGTTTGTTGTGTGTGTGGTTACCATCTCCTCCTGTCTGGTCATGCCAGCCCTGATTTGAGAGAGTTCAGCCTCCAGTTTGCTATATAGTTGCATCTCTCACATGTATTTGTGTTTGTTGGGAGGAGGAGAGGGTTGTTTGTGTACATGAGACAATTGTAGCATTGTCTTAATATACCCAGATTAACCCGCTGAACTGGAGAGGATGCCAGTAATCTTCCACTCGACATGCTAGAACAGTATAAGGGAGTGCTGTGCCTTTAAGGGAAGTGGATATTCACAGGGGTAGTAGGTGGATGTAGTGCTTACTTAGTACGAGAGTGCTTACTTAGTAGAGAAGTTTTGAGAACAAGTGCTAGGCTTATAATATAGCGAGTAGTCTGATTATACTAAGAGTAGAGCTTCCTTAAGGGAAAATTTGAAGAGCAGACTTGGCGGAGCCAGAAGAAGTTTAACCGGTGCTGCACTATGCTCACAACTGCGCAAAGCCATGCAAATGCGGATTTTAAACAGGGAACTACAAAAGAGCTAGAAATGTTCCAAAACAACCAATTACTACAGCTCTTGTGCTGAGGTCACTTCCTACAGGGACAGGTAGGCTGCTCAAAGCTCCCCACTCCCACTGGTGAGCAAAGAAACTTCCTTCTATCCAAGTAAGGTAATGGACAACACAGGAACTACACCACAGCCCAGAATACAGCAATGCCTGTAAACTGGTCTAAACTAGTCGAGGAGAGGCAGGAAAACAAGGATTATTTTTTTGTTTTTTTGATAGAAACACACAGAAAATGCAGAAACAGTGATAAATCAGTTACATAGGCTAGCACACTTTAGTGGGCAGTCTCAACAGTTAAATTAAACAAACAAACAAACAAACTTTCAATCAAATTCGACTAAAAAGTAACTTTAAGTGCAGATTTTAAAATAATGCAGCAAACAGCTAAAAAACAGTTTAAGCTTGTTCAGGGTAAGCTACAGAAGCTATTCCAAGTAAAAAAACAGCAAAGATACTTAAATCCAGAAAGTAGTCACTTTTCTGAGTTCTCTGTAGCTAGGACTACTCTGCAGGACCACGAGGAGCTTGTCTGAGTAGTATAGCCAGAAGAAAACGCACAGAGGCGGATTTTAAACAGGGAACTATAAAAGAGCTAGAAATGGTCCAAAACAACCAATTACTACAGCTCTTGTGCTGAGGTCACTTCCTACAGGGACGGGTAGGCTGCTCAAAGCTCCCCACTCCCACTGGTGAGCAAAGAAACTTCCTTCTATCCAAGTAAGGTAATGGACAACACAGGAACTACACCACAGCCCAGAATACAGCAATGCCTGTAAACTGGTCTAAACTAGTCAAGGAGAGGCGGGAAAACAAGGATTATTTTTTTGTTTTTTTGATAGAAACACAAAGAAAATGCAGAAACAGTGATAAATCAGTTACACAGGCTTTTTCCTTTCTGCTGCTGTAGGAATTTGCAGGATGCCCAGATGGGATCCATAGAGCTAAAACAAGTGCAAACCCATGCAAACACAGGCTTTTAAGTCAGAAACTTAAAAGGGATAGAAAGCAGCCCAAAACAGTCAATTAGATACGATTTCTGAGCTGGAAACCATATCCTGGCATGTTGTGTTAAGACACAAATTAGCTTAGCGCAGTGGTCCAGTGCTTAGAGACCCCTCCCCATATCATTTATGATAATTGATTAATAGTAGGTTGAGAGAGCACTTACTGTGCTGTTTGGAAGATGACAGTATGCTTCCTATATTTTTTACAGTATAGACAGGCCAAAAAAGTTTAACATTTAATACTTTATTGTATATTTAGCTACAAATAGTGAGCCAAGAATCTTGGTGTGCCATGCTGAATCACAGGGCACAATGTCCAGCAAATCAACACTGCTGCTTTACATGTTTTTTTATTACAAGCTGCGACAGTTTGGGCACTGGGACATAAGCTCCATGCATTTATTGACTGTATTTTATGAATGTTGATTTATCACTGCGCCTTTCACTTAGTTACATGTACCCCATTTGGCTTACAAAGTGGATTTCTGAATTGGACCTGTTGTCTCTTTACCTAGTTACATGAAATACATTCATGGTATACACTGCAGAACACAAAGTGCAATCTCTTGGTTAGATTGTATGAATTATGACTTTCGTTATCCATGTCAGAGTAAAAAATGAGCTGATGGGTTAAGATGTACTAACTTTGTGTTAACTGTGGTGGAATAAAGCATTATTTCAGAAAGAGAATAAAGAAATAATCAAATTATTTTATATGATATTGACTTGGTTCTTAAACTATACTCATAGGAACAAACGTATTTAAAAATAATAGTTGCAAACCGAAACAAATATACCTCTGTTCTGTTTGTTTTTGTCTCGTCCTTCTCAGCTCAGTGTGTCATTTCATGTGGCAAAGATCAGTAGAGAGAATAAAATCATTTAGTGGAAGGGGATAGACAGCATTCCTTAAACAGTAGTTACTGTCTTGTTTAAACAGTGCCTGTTTTGCATATGAAAATGAATTGTCTTATGCTTTTAAAGGAAAGTATTTTTATAAATTTGGTGTAGTAATATTTATGTTATTTATTGCACATAGTGTGTTTATCACCTTTTATTAGATATACACTGTTTCTGGTTTCATTATGGAAAAAAATAATAATGAATTGAACAGTTCAGGCAAAAGAATGGCTGGAAATGTTAACCTTTGTCACATATGAACTGGTTAAATAAAAACATGCATTATTTGTTTGTTTACTTGTTTTGGTTTCTTGACATTCAAATATTATCATTCACTCATTCTGCAGTGGCCCATTTAATATGAAGGTGCGTAATGTGGAGCCAGTGTCTGTTTTTAGAATAGACAACCAGTCTTGAAAGGGATGTCAGCCCACTACACTATTCATATATACATACATATATATATAAGCCAAATAATAAAAGTTAACACCATAAACAAGACGATGTGACTGCATTGGACCAATAAGTTGTATAACATAACAATTGTAGCAAACCCTGTGCAGATTTCACCCAGGCGGTCATACAAAATACATCAACTCACTAAAAATGTCTTTTCAGATGTAGAAAAGTCTCTTCAAGTTCCAAAGAAATATAAAACGCTCAGTCACCAAAGCGAATGTCTATTCAGACCTCACAAAGCACTTTTTACATATCCAACAATAATCCAGACTCAGACCTAAGGTAAAACGCCAAAGACTTTTATTGAAACAAAATGGTAAGCACTTTCGCTATACAGCTTTTTCAAACCATCTACTTCAGTAGATTGAAAATATTACAAGTTTGAACCACGTATGGCCAAGGCCATATGTTCGAACTTGTAATAGTTCGAACACTGAAGTAAAAAAAGAAAAAAACATGAAAAAACAAAATTAAACTGCTGTAGCAGGCACCCCCCACCCCCCCTTACTTAAATATACCAACTCCAAGATCGCACTGCATTGCGGAAAATGGAAATCTTCCCATTTCGCACTGTATGGAGATCTCCATTCAGTCCGATCAAACATTTACAAGTTCGAACATATGGTCTCGGCCATATGAGGTTAGAACTTGTAATATGTTCGATCTACTGAAGGGGACCCATACATATATATATAGAAATGAGTATCGACAGGGTGGCAATGGTTCAGTTGAACCGCCTGGTTCTAATATTAGCACAGTAAGAAATAATGTTTGTCAGGTTTTAAATTCGACTACACATACAGTTAACTCCATAGGTTCTGATCTGATTAATGATATACAAGCCACAACTGTAACAGCAGCCAGGGATGGTACTGATAACTTAGAACAGCATGGTACGAAGGACATGAACATAGGGAGTGTGGCACAGACTACAGAGCGGGTGAATGAGAACAGATTAGGAGTAGGCCTGCGTCAGTCACCTTCTACAGGAGAACGAGTGAATGTTGACCTAGGATTGGGAGTGGAGGGGCCTAACATTGATTGTGACTCCTTAGTAGGAGCAGCTGTAGTAAGACCTAAAACGAATTATATGACTATACCCACGAACATATTACCTGCACCCCTTCCCATAGCTCAGAATCATTTTTTGGAGAAGAAACGTGCGACAAGCAGGGGGAGGCAGAAGAGGAAAGGGTCAGCAGAAGAACAACACGGCCCCACACTGAAGAAAATGTGGGGGAAATTAGATCATTAGTCATTAATTTGTCCACCAGAACTTTGAGTAAGTTTGAGGAACAAGTTCTTAACAAGGGACTTGGGTTTATTCCGACGAAGGAAAGTGATTTAGTAGATACGATCATAGACACCAAACTTTTTGTTAGGAACATACAATTAAGATTAGATTTTGGAGAACACAACAACCAGATGGGTACCAATAGATTTCGTGCAAACAGTGTGTATGTACCAACTCTACATCCCACAGTAGAAGTCTTTGGGAAAGTATTAGAGAATGACATCTATAGGAGTTTTCAGAACAGAAAGCCAAATAGGCATGGGCAAAACTTAAATTATAAACAGAGGCAAGCCCTGAAAGCTTTAAGATGTGACAGTTCAATCACTATTAGACCAGCAGACAAAGGAGGACCTGTGGTCATTTTGGATACGATCAAATATGTTAACAAAATGAAAGCAATGTTAAGTGATACACAGTTTTACTTAAAAATAGATCGTAACATTTTGTTAGACAAGGTGTTTAGTGTATATCACACACTGGACGATCTAGTCATGTCATTCCATATAACTCAAGAACTTTATGAATACTTCAGGGTTAAAGACCCGACCATACTGGTCATGCAGGGGCTCCCCAAGGTCCACAAGGATAGTATTGACCCACCGATGAGACCTATTGTAGCGGGTCAAGGGTGGGTCACAGAACCCCTCTCCATTTATTTAGAGGATGTACTTAGACCATTGGTAAATGAGAACAGAAGAATATTGAAGGATAGTAAACAGTTCTTATTAGATCTGTACTCTTACACTAAACACCTGGAGAGTGACCAACATTTCCTGTTAGTAACCTTAGATGTGGTTAGTCTCTTTACCGTGATTCCTAATGAGACAGGTATTACTTTTATTACAGAGTACTTAAAGACACACTCACACTTTTCAGATAAAAAGATAGATTTAGTCACGTTGTTACTGGAAACCATCCTCATGAATAATGTTTTTGTATTCAACGAAGACATCTACTTGCAAAGGGATGGCGTAGCTATGGGCACATCTTGTGCCAATAGCTACGCCAACCTTGTCATGGCTAGGTGGGAAGATAAATATCTCTATGGCAACCCTTTGTTTGAGGAGTTAACAGGCATGTACTGTCGTTTTGTAGATGACCTGTTTTTCGTGTGGCTGGGTGATGAGGCATCCCTCACTAGGTTTGTCACTTACCTCAATATGACCACGGAGTTCTTAAAATTCACCATGAACTTCTCCAGCTCAAATATCTCTTTCTTGGATGTGGTTATTAGTAGACTACCTAATGGTTTGTTAAACACATCCATACACAGGAAAGGGTGCTATAGGAACAATCTGCTACACAGACGAAGCATGCACCCCCGGCATGTGTTTAACAACGTCCTAAAAGGACAATTCATGAGAGTATCCAGACTTAATCCAGATCAAGTGTGTTATGAAAATGGGAGACAAGAGTTGAAGGGAATGTTTTTGGAGAGGGGTTATTGTGAGGAAGAAATTAGTGAGACCATGGAGGCTGTTGACTCCCTGAGGACTAGCAGTGCTAGACCCTATTTCCTGGAACAAGGTGAACAAACTAATAGTGTATTGTCAACATCTAGAAATGAGCTAAGAGCTAATTTTACATTTAGTAAGATCAATTTGGAAGTGAAAAGGGCCTTGCATAAGCATTGGGATATTTTAACATCTGATAATGGAGTAAGTGACGCCGTGGGTATGGTACCACGGGTCACTTTTAAAAATCACCCCAATTTGAAAAACTTACTATGCAGACCGAGATATGGTACTCCCAGAGAGAGAGATGAGAGTGTAAATACAGTGCCGTGTGGCAAATGTAATCAATGTTCGTTTATCAACAAGAGCACTATGTTCATACACCCAATAACAGGACGCACGTTCTACTTTAAGACTAATACTAACTGTGCAAGTAGGAACGTTGTGTATGTTGCCACATGTAATTCATGCACTGCATATTATGTAGGAAAGACTAATCGCACACTAAGAGAACGTATTAGAGAGCATGACTACCAGGTTAGAATAGGTTCTGACGTCAATGCCTTGGCAAGGCATAACAAGAAAGAAGGTACATCCCATACTTTTAAATTCTGTGTAATTCAAGAACTTACAGAAGGTGTTAGAGGAGGGGATTTGATAAATAGAACTTTGGAACACGAGACTAGGTGGATTATTAGATGGAGATCAGACATACCTCCTGGTCTCAATGACAAAGTACAAATAAAGCCCTTTCTGAAGAGTAGGAGACTGTGTAGAAAGAAACATTAGTATGTATATGTCTGAAATACACAATTACACTAAAAGAAGTTAAAGGATGGAATATTCCAACAAGGTTAAATATATTATTCGTTATACCATGTGCCAAAGAACAATTGTTTAAATGAATTTTTACACTTAATAGATTGTTTGCATGGTCACCCTATGGAGTCTTTGACATGATTGTTGAAGAGAGTGTTTGCTCCCCTTGTTCCTCACCAAGTCCTTTTAGGGTCATATAGACCATCATCAAAGCATGTTTTTTATGTTTTCTTTCATTATATTCCTGACATGAGCTAACATTAGTTGTATAACTCCCATGCATTAGCTCACTTGGCAGGGTTAGTTTAAGCCCTTTCACATTTTTTTAGCATACATATAGTGGTTTGAATGTAAGCGAAGTACCATGAAGTTCTTCTGAGGAGGCTGTCGATTGCATATTTTGTCAAAAAATGGTTATAAGTAATTTTTTAAGTTAGTGTGTTTTTTAAGGCTTGTGAGGCTAAGCACTGTGGATAGAGACACTTTTGACAGTGAATGCTATCAAGCTTTGGACTGACATTTTTGTTTTAATACTTTAACTATATACGCATTTTTAAGCGTACATGAATTTCTAAACGCTGTAGACGTTTACTAAGAGGTAATACAAGTAATATCTTTACCCCTAGGTTGATGTTTAGAAACGTTTTAAAGTTGCCAGTTTTAGATGATTAGATAAATTAATGTATTACTAGTGATACGTGATGGGTTGTTCCCACCAGCGTATATAAATCATGTACACATTTTTTCATGTTTTCTGGTTTAACCAGTTTTTATCTTTGTGAGTGATTGTCTTTATGAGTTTGTTTTGTGAATAGTGTATATACGCTGATTTTCAATGGTATAACTGGGTATCAGTTTTGTTAGATATTCCCGGTTAGACGCCCATTTGGGAACAGCAAATACAGATTATTTATTTAATATGGGACATGTAGTGTGTATCACCTTAAATTTCAAAGTGGGAATGGGAGTTTGTATCCAATGACGATCAATGGTGGGCTTTTTAAGATGTGAGATTTTTATGAGTGTATTAAGAGTCTGAGGAAGCCAGTCGGCGAAAGCGCTCACTCGATGTCAATAATAAAGTCATCTTTTATTTATTAACGCTGTTGTTGAGCTCTATAATTTGGATCTACCTATTTGGAATGTTTCGAAGTGGAAAATATATTATATTGCTCAATTTTATCATGACCTATTTTATTTTATGCAGAGTTTGGAGAACTGGAGATTGTGCCAGCATTCAACAGGCAGAAGGCAAAGAAATATTTCTGGATAGGATGCCAGTCCATTCCATGACAAATAGTCATTCATAAACACCTGTATACACACACACACACACACACACACGCACGCACGCACGCACGCACACACACACACACACACACACACACACACACAGACATGTGCATGTATATGCAGACACCTATAGGCAAATAGGAGGAGCATCTATTCCCCACACCATATTCTTTTGGGATGTTGGAGAAAAACTGTTGGAAAAAAGAGATACTGATTAGCTTTCAGACTTTACCCTAGGTATAACTATGCACTCATTCACTCATCACATGTAACTACAGGCTAATTGGAGGACCACCAATTCACCCGCAATGTGTTTTTTTTTTGGGGGGGGGATTTAGATGTAAAGTAGTTTAAACGAGGTACAGATTATCTTTCTAAAATGATTCTAGTTTATTTATTTATGCGTGTGTACATGTATGTATGTCTGTCTGTATATATGTATGTATGGATGTACGTATTGCTTTTGTTGACTGCAGTAGTATGACTTCACTCTGGTAGCCTCTTTTCATTGGAGGCCCAATGATAAAAGCTCCAGTTACAAACTATGCAGTTTTATAGAATTAGAGAAAAATGTAGCACCTAAAGTTACAATACTGAGAAACAATAACTGAAAACCAACTATACTACAGAAAAACTACAGTAAGTAAAATTCATAGTCATTACATGTTAACATATGACAAACTGGCATACAGAGTGAGATTTAAAATGATAAATTACAATTTTACATTTATTAATAGGAGAAGCAAGAGAGGAGGTAGGGAAGACATGTAGAAAGCAGAGAGGATGTCATAGCAGTAGAAATCAGAGAGTAGGTAAGGGAATGTAGGTAGTCTGTATATTTGTTAGGTGATATACATAAAAAAGAAAGTTGTACTGAAGTTGATGGAGATTTAGAAGGTACTGAGTGTGAGCTGGGATTTTACTGGAGGAAAAAACTTGCCAGGATTAAATAGAAGCAGTAGCAGGGGTAGTAAGGGTAAATGGGTAGAAGGCGGTATAAGGGGCAGTAAGGGTAAATGGGCAGAAGGCGGTAGAAGGGGCAGTAAGGGTAAATGGGTAGAAGGTGGTAGAAGGGGCAGTAAGGGTAAATGGGTAGAAGGCGGTAGAAGGGGCAGTAAGGGCAAATGGGTAGAAGGCGGTAGGGAATTTACATTGAGAATTTGCTTTGTTGGTGTATATAGGGGTGATTTAGGTGTATAATGTAGATGTTATGTTATAAAAACGTGTATTTATTATTTATTTATATTTGTTTACCAGGGTAGTGCACTGATAATATTGAACAATTTCAGGCTCAGCTTGGGAGAAATAAAAACATTTCACAAGTAAAAAATACAGAATGTAAACAGTAAAATAATAGTTCAGACTAATTACGAAGGAAAAAAATGTATATATGCATTCTGGTGAACAAGTACAGTTCAATATACAATGAATCAGAGTGTAATGTAAAACACATACATTAGTTTTTAAAGTGGGTCAGTCTTCAGTGAATTGTGACAGAGGAGGAGAGACTCAGAAAGGAGGCAGGTTAAGTGATATACCCTGTGTTGTAGCAGGAGAATTTGGCATGTATGAGTTAGATAAACTACTTACTTTTGTTATAAAATCTTCCACGGCTAGCTATGGGCTCAGCTTAACTACAAAACTTGAAAACATTAACAAGGTATTCATTAATTACTGCAGAAAAACTGGAAAATGAAATTACTAACCAGTGAAAAAGTGATGACTCTGCATAAAGATCAAAATGTACATACAAAAAAGTCAGAGTGCTGTGACTACAACAGGAAACATTTCATCCCTTAGAGATAACTGTAGGCATAGTGCTGCCACAAAAAAGAAAGAAACTCGAGTTGGTGGGCTCAGACAATACATATTTTGGTTTCCTATACTAAATCAAGGAAACACTGACTGACCCCAATGTTAAACAGAATGATACCATTAGTACACGGTTCTTATTGATGATGATAAAATGGGACACATCAGACCCAAACAATTTTACATACATCTGCCTGTCTGCTATTCCATGTCACTACATGGTAAAACAATGAGTAAAAAGGTCACACAGGAAAACCAATCGGTTAAAAACACAAAAAGAAAAATCTAGCAAAGCTACAATTTCCACTGTGTGATATATCCCATGTTGCCTCTGATTCAAGAGGTTTAAGGTATCACACAGTGGAAATTCTAGCTTTGCTAGATTTTTCTTTTTGTGTGTGTAACTACATGGGGATAACCATACATCTGCCTGTCTGCTATTCCATGTAACAACAGGGACATAACCATAAAGGGACATATCTAAAACAATATAAGGGAATAATTTCTGTTAGATGTGGACTTATATGGGTTTGTTAAGAAAATATTTTGCCTTTTGAATAGTGTTCTTTTTTTTTTTTTTGAAAATTTAACAACACTACTTTATGTAGGTCTATCAGTGTGAGCTACTTGTCTTGCCTTTACTAAGTCGTGTAACAGATGACAAATAAAGTGCATTAAATCAGTGGGAAAATTCTTGTTAAGCAATAAGGTGCAACAATCTATTGAGAATTACCTGTCCATCCAAATCACGAATGTAGGGAGAGTTACCTGTCCATCCAAATCTGGAATGTAGGGAGAGTTAGCTGTCCATCCAAATCAAGAAGGTATGGAGAGTTACCTGTCCATCCAAATCACGAATGTAGGGAGAGTTACCTGTCCATCCAAATCTGGAATGTAGGGAGAGTTAGCTGTCCATCCAAATCAAGAAGGTATGGAGAGTTACCTGTCCATCCAAATCACGAATGTAGGGAGAGTTACCTGTCCATCCAAATCAGGAATGTTGGGAGAGTTACCTGTCCATCCAAATCACGAATGTAGGGAGAGTTACCTGTCCATCCAAATCATGAATGTAGGGAGAGTTACCTGTCCATCCAAATCAGGAATGTAGGGAGAGTTACCTGTCCATCCAAATCAGGAATGTTGGGAGAGTTACCTGTCCATCCAAATCACGAATGTAGGGAGAGTTACCTGTCCATCCAAATCATGAATGTAGGGAGAGTTACCTGTCCATCCAAATCAGGAATGTAGGGAGAGTTACCTATCCATCCAAATCAGGAATGTAAGAAGAGTTACCTGTCCATCCAAATCACGAATGTAGGGAGAGTTACCTGTCCATCCAAATCAGGAATGTAGGGAGAGTTTCCTGCCCATCCAAATCAGGAATGTAGTGAGAGTTACCTGTCCATCCAAATCATGAATGTAGGGAGAGTTACCTGTCCATCCAAATCAGGAATGTTGGGAGAGTTACCTGTCTAGCCAAATCAGGATGTAGGTAAAGTTACCTGTCCATGCAAATCAGGAAGGTAGGGAGAGTTACCTGTCCATCCAAATCAGGAATGTAGGGAGAGCTACCTGTCCATCCAAATCAGGAATGTAAGGAGAGTTACCTGTCCATCCAAATCAGGAATGTTGGGAGAGTTACCTGTCCATCCAAATCAGGAAGGTAGGGA
Source organism: Protopterus annectens (assembly GCF_019279795.1). NCBI lineage: Eukaryota > Metazoa > Chordata > Ceratodontiformes > Protopteridae > Protopterus > Protopterus annectens. The sequence continues at coordinate 1,353,947,653 of NC_056746.1, read as the reverse complement.
GAGTTACCTGTCCATTCAAATAAGGAATGTAGGGAGAGTTACCTGTCCATCCAAATCAGAAATGTCAGTGGTGTCTGATAGGTCTGCCACTGGGAGCACATGCTTTGGGAATCCTCACATATAAAAGTAAGAAGCTGGTTTTGGGTAAACAAATATGCTGATAATTGCAAATTGGGTAACATAATTACTTTCATAAAAGATAAGAATCTCCAAGACAGTCTGCACAAAATGAAAACCTGAATCATTAATAATGATATTGTTTTAATGTGAATAAAAAAGTCTCACAGGGCATTTAGTGAATAAGAAATACATTGTGATTACAAAGTAAATGGCCAAGTGATACAAATGAGACCATCATTAAAAATCTGGAAATGGTGGCAGACAACAGTTTAAACTTTGATCAGTGTGTGTGTGTGTGTGTGTGTGTGTGTGTGTGTGTGTGTGTGTGTGAGTGTGTGTGTGTGTGTGTGTGTGTGTGTGTGTGTGTGTGTGTGTGTGTGTGTGTATGTGTATGTGTGTGTGTGTGTGTGTGTGTGTGTGTGTGTGTGTGTGTGTGTGTGCATGTGTGTCTAACAAAATTAGAAAATAAAAATTGTAGCTCATTTTCTGATTGCCACATATTAAAGAGTATACTGCTGTTTCTTGTAGCCTTCAGACAAACCATCTAAAACAACTTGAAATTATATTTTGAATCCTTGTTAAGAAGACAGTCATGGAGTAGACAACACAGATAATGTAGAAAGGAGTCTAGAATTGTTAATATATTTAGTTTTTTTAAAAACTAAATAAAGGTGACCTCTGCCTTTTTTATAAGGCAATATCCAAACTAGTTTTACTTAAAAGTCTATGCATGGAATTTACAGTTGTATGTGAGTGTGCATGCGTATGGTGGGGTAAGATTGAATTTATTAAACTAATGTTGAAAATTGATATTCAATTACAGACAAAGAAATTATGATTTATGCATTACACAACCCCATCCAACATAAAGGAATATAGTGCCCCTTGCATTCAAAGCAAGCCATTTGTTAATTTCTTTTAAAAAAAAAGAGAGGCAGAAAATATTAACCTGACATGTCATGAACAGAAGCTCAATAAATGCCTGCAAGCTGTAAGCTTGCCAGCTGAATATATTAATTTATGGACCTATACACTGCTGTTTCCTACTACATCCCATAAATGTGTTGTGGCTAGCACTATCTTTCTTGTTGCTGTTAGTCCCTTCTGTACATTGTATATTCTGCTCTGGGTATTTGTTCCTCAGAAGCAAAGTTTTGCAACATTTGTTTAAAATAAGTCATATTTACTATTTTAATATCTTGCACTCTCTAGGGCTTGTTAAGCAAGATAACATTCTTTGTCAGAAGGCAAGCTGACATATAAGGAGGGTTTGTAAAGATAATTATATAGTTAGTACTGGAACAATTGTCAGAATACAGCACTTTATATTTAGCTGAGGAATGCATGTGGAATGCAATGTGCCATGAGAAGTGTACATATTGGTTATGAATGAGAAAGAAATGGAAAGCCATCTCCGAACAGACGTGTGCAATGGCAGCAAAGAATTGTTTCTAGAGACCGTTTGTAGAAATGATGCAGAATATTGTAAGCAGTTCTGGACACAGCTTTTGCAGAGTCCCAGGTTGGGATATTGACAATGTACAGATGCCAACTAGGAAGATTCAAGTGTGTTTTTATATGTGTAGATAAAAATTTGAAAGCGTGTGCTGAATGTTTTCAAATTCTTCAAGGTAGTGAGAGATGTGTAACACAATATAAGAATAAGGAACTAGAGGCCTTGTAGTATAATGTGATAAAGCCTTTTTTTTTTCACAAAGAGGGTAGTGAATCCATGGACTTCCCATCATAAAGTTGTAGTGCACTAAAAAAACCTGTAAAGTTAGGACTGCTTCTTCTTCTTTCGGCTTTTCCTGGTTAGGGGTTGCCATAGCGGATCATCTGTCCGCTCATGATTGGCAGTGCAGTTACGGTGTTGAGTTGCCAGCCCGGCACCCAACCTTCCACAGAAGGCACACACATGCACACACTCACACCTAGAGCCAATTTAGAGTGTCCAATCCAGCTACATCATATCTTTGGGATGTGGGAGGAAACCGGAGCACTGGGAGGAAACCCACGCGACCACAGGGAGGACATGCAGACTCCGCACAGAAGGCACCCCAGCTGAGAATCGAACCGGAGAACCTCTTGCTGTGAGGTAGCAACGCTAACCGCTGCACCAACGTGGCCACCCCAAAGGTTGTACCTAATGACTATGGTGTCTTGCATATTGAGGGACATTTGTTTGTGTCTTTTGGCTTTTCCTGGTTAGGGGTCACCACAGCAGAACTCCGGTCTGCTAATGATTGGTAGTGGATTTTTACATACCGGGTTACCAGCCCTGATGCACAACCTTCAACGAAGGCACACCCCATTCACATATACCTCCACACAGAAGACGCTCTAGCTGAGAATTGAACGGGACAACATCTTGCTATGAGGCGACAATGCTACCGCAGTCTCATGGAAAAGATAAGGCAAGTATTACTAGGTATACAAAGATATAAAGTGTCGCTTACCTACATGGCATTTTTTATATAGTAAACCATAAAAACTAGCACATTGCCTGTGTCAAACAGTTGTAATCCTCTGGTGTCTCTTTTCTGTGAAGGAAAATAATTAGATTATGAGAACTTTCAAGACTAGACTTTGATCCATATGAGAAGGGAGTTATAAACTACTGGCTTTATATTGAGGTACAGTATGTAATTTCACCAGCAGGTGGCAATGTTTGCTATGCACCAAAACAAAAGACCAACGGGAGTAAAGGTGTAGCAATAAAAATCTATATATCCAAAAAAACAAACGTTGTGTCTATGCTGCTGTCATATTCATTACAGAATGCAGGAAGATTTTACCACCAGTGTTCCTACTATGCTTTAGTTATGTTAAGGTCCTCTCACCCTGAGATGCCAGCAGCCAGTCTCTCTGTGACATGACCAGAGAAAGTTTGCCAGTTAGTTAACCTCTACATGGTCAAACTTTCAAGAGGTACAGGATTTTTATAAACCAAGCTGACAATCGATATATTCTGTTGGTGCATGGTTTCTAACTATCCAGTATTGTGTTGTTCACACATGGAGGGGAAATGGCTCAAAGTGCATGCACCCATATGATATTTATTACACCTCCCATATTCTCCTCTTCTCAGTTTCTTCTCACAACCACATATTTCCTTCAGCTTCTGCTGGGGGTCAGGTTTTGGGAGTGGAAGTGGGCTATGCTGGACAGTTTTGTAATCAGGTCTCCAAGCATACCTCCCAACATCCTAGGACAATAATTCTGGACAAAGTTAAAAATAATTGGGGACCACAGTCCCAAAATCAGGGACAGATGTTAAATATTGCTCTCATAAACATAGAAATTTGCTAGAATAGCAGGTTTTATACTACCTTGCATTTTATGAAGGACATGTGGCTGCAACTCAGTTGTCTGTAATTTAGTGTCTTTAATGTTCAATTGTTTGCTAGAAAACCACATATCTGATGAGAAACAGAGCAAAAATATGATGAACAATGGACATCCTGAGAAATTCTGCAGTTGACAGGTATGTCTCCCGTGGATTGATAACTGTTTTACAGATGTTTGTTTCTTTTCATACACAGCTGAGCATCTGGTTTATAAAGTTCAAATCTCACTAAGTGGGACTCTGAACTGAGTATACTGCCAACAAACTGTCAGGGGCCAGAGTTCAGTCTTGACACATGGAATGATTTAAATGTGGAGTTTCAATGATGTGTGCGGTGTGCGTGCGTGCGTGAGTGCCTGCGTGTATGTGTTTAGTTAGGGATAATTATTTGACTACTCTGAATTATTCATGATGTTTCATCATTGCCTTTTTGACCCACATTTAAGATTCAAAATGGTCCAGAGTGGACCAGTTTGCTTACTTGTCTGATAAATTAAAAAAGAAATGCAGTAGATTTACTGTTTTTTTTTTATTTTGAGTATTACTAAAGTAAAAATGACACGATAACTGCAGTTTAATACATAAAAGCTTTCCTGTGCCTAGTGGCAACTTTATGAATATAGCCACCGATTTTCTTACATGCCCTCAAAACTAGGAAGTCACTAGCCTGTTAGCCTTTAAACTTGGAAAACTGTGCAAAGCCAGTTGTAGTTAATCAGGTATTATTGGTCTGTTTTCAAACTGTGACATTGTTGTGATGCAAAGAGAAGGAATCCCTCATTCAGTTAACACATGCATGAATTCAGCTTTATTATTGCTAAAAAGCTCAAGAAAAATAGTAACTTTTTCTGGGTATTCAGTGTTTTATTTTATATGTCAGTCCACATATGCAAGGAATTGTGATGTTGCATGCATTCCTTGTGAAAAGTATGGGTCCATCTTCTGTTACCCATATGACAGACATAACAGTTTCTAAGGTAATGATATTAAGAAAACATTGGTCTGCAAAAGACTACCACCACAAGAAAGGCAGTTATAACGGCTAAAACAACAGTAACAAAATAACTGAATGATGCTGTGGACAGTCAGTATAACTTTTTGAGCTATTTGCTGACACACTCAGCATCTGGTAGGCAGGTAATCATTTAATTAATTATACTGAACTGTGACTGATCATTCAACAGTTCTGATTTAAAATGGAGATCGATGACGTGATCTCACCACATTCTGTTACTTTCGTGGCAATATAGCAGTGGTGCTATCCTGTGGTACCTGTCAGCTGAGCTGTGTATGTAAAAATAACACTACAAAATGCAGCATATGCAATCAAGTGGCATAAAGCATTACTAATGTTTCATATAATTATTTTGCATTAGAATGTATTCATATTTATAAAATATCCGACTGCATTTTAATGCAGATTATCAATACATGGCTTGGGCAGATGTGTCTCTGCATGAAATTCGAATTCAAGGAGATTTTAGTACACAGATTTCTTTCTAAAGTCTTATATTTTGCCTCCCTACTAGAAATCTAGCCTTTGTCTACATCACATTTTCTGTTTTGAAGAGTAGAAGACAAATGATTTCTGTGGTCAAGCTTTAGATAATACATCACAAGAGAATATGTCCTTTTCAGCTACGTAAACTTGCTGTGCAGTGAACTAGACAGTACTTTGGTTAATGGTGCCAGGCTGCAATTTTAGGGACCTGTGGATCATTTCAGCCACCATCTGCATGCACTCTTACCATGAGAAGCTCACTCGACTTTGTACTCTCTGGTTACTCACAAAAGTGTCTCTAATTTTAGTGGGTTATCTTGACCTACAAGAAACAAATGTGTCCTTTTGTGAAGAACCTTTGGGAATGCTGTTGCATTCCAGTAGAGAAAAAGAAAGCATTTCATTTGTTCCTTTCATCCTTAATGTAGCCAGTGTTTGCACTTCACTACCAAACAAGAAAATAGTGTTGCCAGGTTTGATTAAAAGTATCAGTAATACATTGCAGTTGTGAGTTTTATTTATACTTTAGAAGTACACTGTAATTTAAGTCAGTGTTCGCATTCTGTTTTTATCAGCATACGTTCTAGGTGAATTCAGGAAATTTCATCAGTGGAAAAGAAATCACAAGTGAAGCACTTCTGAAAGTGCCCTCTTTCATTCTGACTAGTTTTCAATCCTTTCAATTTCACTCAAACTTTCCCAGAAATCTGTCTTGTACAATCTTAATGTTTTAATAATATTTGCCAGTAGGTAGCGCAGTGGTACAAAGGCAGGAAAACAAATTTCCTGCACTCAGACACATTAGTTACAAAGATTGCTTTAAGGCATCAATAACAACAGGCTCATGTAAACAGGCTCACCTTTTGTTCTTTTTTTTTTTTTTTTTTTTAACCAGTTTCTTGCTCTGAGTTCGCAAAGCCTCAGCAAGCTTTCAGGAGGGCAGCAGAGGCATCCACATGAAGTCGATTTTGCTGAGGAAACATCAGCTTTCTAGAAACACTTTCTTCTAGCTGCTGCACACTTGTATAATATCAGTACATCCTAAAGCTTGGACTTTTCAGGAGTTTTCATGTGACAGATTTCTATAAGTTCCATGGCATGGTTTATATCAATTAGATACTTCAGCAGATGCTAGATTTATTCCATTTTTGTGTTTTATTTTTTGTGTACATTAATGAAAACATGACATGGAAATATCCTTTACTGTGTTATAGCAGTAACGGATACTGAAAGCTGCAAAGGAAACACGGATACCAAGCAGCGATAAGATTTCTGTCTCTAAAGCCATAAGTGGTCAAGACATTTAAAGAGAAAAGTTGTTTTGAGTAATAGCTCTTCCTGAGAGAAATGAAGAACATAGGAAGATAAATTATGAAAAAAAAAAGATTTATTGTACAGTCTAAAAATAATTCACTGAGCTCTTTTATCTTTGTTAACAATTATTCAGAATTATTCACAATAAAAAACAGTTACGTGAGCATTTCTGTCCTTGTGGGGCTCCAGGTTCCATTAAAAAAAGGAAATATGCAGACGACGCAGTAGATGCATTGATACCCAGATATATATATATATATATAAATATACAGTAGATACACTGATACCCAGATATATATAAATATACAGTAGATACACTGATATTTAGATATAGTTCCATAACCAAATAAAATACCAAAGCAACGTCTTCCAAATAAAATGTCATGACCCTTAGCTATTATTGAGCATTATACAATGTACTTATCCCATAATTCCAGGTATAATGAGACAGACATTCTACCTTAATAGATTTTCCAGCAAATCTTACAGAATCTTATATTTGGCTTTTGATCAGTACCTGTGCATGCAGATAACCTTCATCCTTAAAATGTTAAAAAATATCCTGCCCTTTCATGCTAAGTCCACTGACACCCATAATAAATCCTTTTCTTATCATCAACATCAGACAGAGGCAAACTAACTGGTGCAGATTTCTGTTTACCTATAAAATATCCTCTGATAGTTAAATCACTTCCTAAACTCAGCTCTGTTCGTAGTAGCAGATGCAGTTAATGGTGAAGCCTTGACAATCTCAGGTTACTTGTGGAGTGTTACATGACAGAAGGGTTTAGAGAATAGCAGGGAAAGCTCAGTCTGCGATAATGAATAAGCAGGACAGAGCTTGCAGCAAAGGTGGTCTGTCCTGAAGGGATAGCCGATCTTGTCTCATCATGCAAAACTGGCTTGTTTTCATTGGTTGCCCAAGCAGGAATCCTGTAATGCTGCTGTAGGCAGATGAAAGCCTGTCTAAATCAGACTGGCATAAGCTAGAGAGGACATGGATCCCACTGAGGACAGGGATCCCACTGAGGACATGGATCCCACTGAGAACAGGGATCCCACTAGTAAAAGTGGAATCAGGGAAGCCTTGGCTACAGCTGCCTTTAAGAAGTGATTAGGGAATTCTTTAAATAATAAAAGAGCCCCAGTTTTGTATGAACTTTCTTGACTGCTTCTGAAACTAAATGTTTGTAAGTCTAAGAATTGGATAACAAAAAAAAACAAGTAACATGGAGGTATGTATTTGGTCTGTCAGAGCTTCAGTTCAAGAGTTAGTTTTTAGTAGCCATTCCTGCGGCATATAGGGACAAAACTCTGGCTATGCTACAGCTTTGATTAATAGCTTGGGTGACTGACTGAGCAGAAGTGAAGGGATGGACATTCCCATCTCAGATGGGTGTATGCTCACTGATATGCTTCCTAAAGGGATGTAAGGTCTAAAGGGGGGTTGACCTTGGACATAATCAACAGAGCATGTGAGGGTGGGGAAATGGAGTGAGTAATTGATAAACAAAAAATTCCCCTGGATGGAAGCACAGATGAACTAAGCCCACAGGACACCCTCAGCATTCACAACTTTCCACAGAAAATATGGAAAAAGTCTGGGGGATTGGAGAGACGCTGATATAGTGGACATTCGATACTGTGGGATGGGCTAGCAATGATGATGTTCAAGGGGGCCAACAAAATAAAAGAAAGAGTTCAGAGTTAATTTGTTGTGTACACAGGTATCTACAAGGTATTCCATGTGGTCATCCTCCATGAACTAGAGTTTAGAGCCGCGAGATGGAGAGACCCTTAGTTCTAATTGGTAGAAACCTCCTCTAGCTTGCTGCAGTAAGTAGGGAGGGTATTACCTGTATTAAGTAGGGCGGCATTAGGCTGCACTAAGTGGGGGGGGGGTTAGTATATGAACGTGTAGTGCAAAATCATCTACATATGTTGTGATGGTTAGTTTGATATAGTGCTGCCACACATAGTGTGAATAACAATGGCTAGAACTATGGGACTGACACCACTATTGTGCAAGGTAGTTGGTTAAGCAGGCCTCAGAGTACTTACTGAGGCTAAGCCGAATCATTCTTCAAAAGATAAGAATCTGAAAGTGTGACAGAAACTTTGCTTATGTCTAATCATAATACCACAATGCATTAACCTTTGTTTATAATTGATACAATATGGCTTGTAAACTATGCCAGGGCATGTGCTTCTTAGAATCCACACTGTGAGTTAGATCGCAGTTTATGATGATCGTTATGGTAGTTACTTGTGTACCAACAAAACGTTTCAAGTATTTTAGCCAAAGAGCTAAATGGATAGCCTGCTTGGTAATCTGTTACTATACCTTTGTCTGATGTCCTATTGAGATGGACAGTGTAAGCAAGTTTCTACAGCCTGGACACAACTCAGTAAGATCAGGTGTGAAAGATTACTACAGTTGATACATTATATAAGCTTATTCATTTTAAGCTAAGATATATTTTCTGATTTGTATGCTGGGCGATGAATACTGCTGGGGGAGGAGGGAGAAGATTGTATAGCGATACTATGCATATGTTTGTGTGTGTGTGTGTGTGTGTGTGTGTGTGTGTGTGTGTGTGTGTGTGTGTGTGTGTGTGTGTGTGTGTGTGTGTGTGTGCGTTGTGTGCATGAGCATATAAGGCCCCTTAAGAAAATTATTAGCCCCTTTCCAGGAACATATAGTATATGTCCTGCAAGCCTTGAAGTTGTGTACCTCTTGCAGCATAAGTACCTCTCTTATTGTACCTCTTGCAGCATAAGTACCTCTCTTATTGTACCTCTTGCAGCATAAGTACCTCTCTTATTGTACCTCTTGCAGCATAAGTACCTCTCCTGTTGTACCTCTTGCAGCGTAAGTACCTCTCTTATTGTACCTCTTGCAGCATAAGTACCTCTCTTATTGTACCTCTTGCAGCATAAGTACCTCTCTTATTGTACCTCTTGCAGCATAAGTACCTCTCTTATTATACCTCTTGCAGTGTAAGTACGTACCTCTCTTATTCCATGGAACAGCAGTTTTGATTCATTAATGTGGAAAACAAGATTTTTGTCTTTCCAATAGAGAAGAATTCCGCTCCAGTAATACCCAGTGTGAAGGGGCACATGACAGTTAAATACTAACAGAATGCTTCCACTATTAACTGGGAATCCTGTACAGCACCAAAAGTACATGCAGAGATTCCTGGATTTTGTAAACACAAACTCCCTAGACCAGAGAGCTAATATAGCAAACAGGGGTGCAACCATACTGGATCTGGTCCTCACTAATATAGGAGAGTTCTGACCACTTCTGACCGTAATGTCTTCCCTGGTAAGGTCAGACCACAAAATGGTCTCCTTTGAGGTAAAAATACAGCCTGGACCCCCAACTAAAATTGAAATATTCAAGAACTGCTCTAAGGCTAACTTCCTTCTATAAAGTGATAACCAGGCAAAATTTCAAGCCCCTATAAACCCTGAGAACATTGATGTCTATGCAGAACTGATCACAGAAACCCTGTACAAGCATGTTAATAGCTGCATAGAGGTAGCTGTATCCACCAGGTAGAAGTACAAAACCAACTCAAAATACATGCCCCCCTGCTGGAATCACAGAACCATTGGCTGCATAACAGGAGGAAGAAAATCATGGCAAAAATGTGGAGGTGCAGCACCCAGCAGAATCTTTCATTAAACTAAACAAACAACTAAGAGGACCAATAAAGTCTACCAAAGCCACATTTGAGGTAAATTTGGCCTCCCGGGTCAAGGACAACCACAAGGCATTCTTTAGCTATGTCCATAACTCAAAGGCAATACACAGTTCTGTGCAGAGCTCATTGTAAATGGAACCATCTATACTGAGCCAGAAGATATAGAAAAACCTAGTGGCTGAGAAATTCTTCTCCAAATTTACTCATCTCTTCCCCTCAACCTTCCCTCAGAAAATACCAACAAATATAACGCCCTTTTCTATCACTAGGGTACAGGTCCTTGATGCTCACTCTAAGGCCAAGAACACTGCATCAATGGGCCCAGCCAATATCCCTGAATGCTTTCTAAATAGCATGAAACATGACCTGTCAGGCCCTCTTAAATTGCTATTTAACTGTAGCCTGCAAACAAGCTTTGTGCCTCAAGAATGGAGACTTGCAACAATCATCCATCTGCAGAAAGGTGGGCCATCTACAGACCCTGGAAACTACAGACTCATAAGTATCACTAGTCTTGTATGGAAAGAATTATCATGGAAATGATCAATAGTAATATAGTAAACGTCCAGACCTTGAGCCCAACCCAGTTTTGGTTTCGTCAAGGGCAGATCATACCTACTTAATCTGGTGGACTTTGAGAAGTTCACCAAAACAATGGATGAGGGAAAAATCATTCACACTGCCTACATTGACCTTGCCAAGGCACTTGACACAATACCCCACTCTGGCATTGTTGACAAACTCAGGAGGTTAGGTACAAACCTGTATGTCACTCAGTGGATAGCCAACTGGCTCACAGGACCCAAGAAGTTAGAATTGAGGAGTCAACCTCTACAAAGAGGCCAGTCACAAGTGGAGTCCTTCAGGGATCAATCAACATGCTTCATGTAAGATGCTTGTGCTACAAATGTATTGGAACTGTATGTTATGTGTCTTTGTTTGTACAGACATATCTTGAAAAGAGTTTGCCAAATGCTTGTGTTAACAATGGATCCACAGTGTGTCAAAAGAACAGAAATGTACATGCACTATTATAACTGTGTAAATGTATATATTTTAACTGTGGAAGCTGTGATACAGGAGGTTAACCAAGCCTAGTAAAATTCAGAAAAATAGCTGAAATTAAATTAATTTATGGCAGCAAGCAAAACACAATGTCTGTGCTGAGAAGTTTTCTACATTGTCTTCAAGGTGAAATAATTACCAGTTTTGAAGTGTAGGAAGGTAATTGTTTTATGACTTCCAGGACCTGCTTTAGATCTGAGGAAAATACCTTATCTATGTATTTTACAGGTAGATGTTAAATGCTACCAGCTGCCATCAATGGTTGTTTTGGCACCTGGGAACTAGGAGTCAGGTGACAAGAAATTATGTCATTCTGCAAGCTAGCCCAGCAGTAATATTTGATATATTAATTTGCATCTTTGAGAGAGACACAGCATTCTGTATTCTATCTTTGACCCGAAAACAACTAGAGAAGATCCATTCACCACATCTGCCTTGCTCTGATGAAGAAAGTTTCTAGGGAATAGTATAATTATCTTAGTTATAGTCAGGAATATAGCAAAGCTTAGCTTAGATATTTTTCTTTATTTTTTTGAGAGTATCCTGCAATGTTGTTTTAAAGATTTCCTGTGATTTTGAACTCTGATGGCACTGTAAATATATGTTTACTATTGTCTTGTTCTTTTATTATTTAATATTAAATATATTTAAACCTGTCAACGTGGCTGATCTGTGTAGAGATATTTAAGTTCTGAGAGTACTTGCATATTTATTTATTTGGTGACACTGTGTGGGCCACTCCTAACAGCCTTTCTCTTGGTCAACCTATCATTTGTATTGATAGTAACATTACACAGTAAGATTGAACACCCTTTGTTAAGGGCCTTAAAGTAGCTGATAAGGGGTTCTGGTGGCAGTGATAACTACCTTATAGTCTGGGCAAAAGGGAGCATAACTAGTAAACCTGTGTCATCCTTTCCTAGGTGTGTGTGTGTGTGTGTGTGTGTGTGTGTGTGTGTGTGTGTGTGTGTGTGTGTGTGTGTGTGTGTGTGTGTGTGTGTGTGTGTGTGTGAAAAACAAATCTCTTAGACAGTGGTAGTCAGCTACTTGGGCAGGGACACAAAGCACTGGTTGGACAGAGAAAGTGTTGGAGGACTTGGCTTGGAACCCTGGCTAAGGACTCAACTCTATAGCTGTGCCATTGAGGAATCTTACTGGAGATCTGGAGAAAGAGGGAGAAACCAGCCCCAGATTGACTGTGGCCTCTGTGTCTCTTAAGTTAAATTGCACTTGATACAGAGAGCTGCATCTGGAAATACTGTGAGTGTACTTGTTATCCTCTTAGTGTATGTCCCGTACTGTTGCCAGTGGTGAAGATTGAGGCTCCTTGATTACCAGTCCAGTGGTAGGGCATCACATGCTCCTTTTTGGCATTTACTTCTCTGAAGTCAAGGCCAATGTCAATAATCACTGGCTGACTAAATTTACAGATTATTGCTAATTAGGAACTGTCATTGAATCCCCCACTGACACAAATGTTATCCAGGAAGGGCTGACACAGACAAACAACCAGTATCAGAGCCATGTACTAAAACTAAATAGGACAATGAGGGCCAGGCCTTAAACTGGGTCATCATAAAATGAATGCCATAGTCAGAGAGCATGAATGCATAATAGTATCCTTCAGGAAGTCATCCACCCTGGTAACTATCATATTGACAAAACACTCCTTGGAAATGACCCCATAGTCAGGAACTTAGGGACACACATAGCCAGTAATCTAGCCTTTGACCATCATGTGTCTACAGTAATGAGGAAATCATTCTATGTTGTGCAACTTATAAACAAAGGTATGGCATCTAAGTCCAAGGAAGTTATTGTTCCACTGTATTGGTATTCACCAGACCTAAGATTAAGTACAATGCCCCCTTTGGTAAGCACCTAACCAGGCATAGCCAACAAATTAGAATGTCCATAGAGGTACCTCTCTAAAAGAATACAGGGCATAAGTAAAATGTCCTATGCAGACCGCCTTAATGCCCTATCCCTATATTCTGTCTCCTACAGACTTTGAGGGGAGATATATGCCTGGCATGCAGGGTATTGTCAGACCTCATTCTGATAGACCTCCTACATATCAACAAAACAACCAGCACCAGAATTACCTGTTCTAAAGACTTAAACGTTGCCTGTGATATAAATAGGACCTTAAGAGACAGGTATGTATCCAGAGAATACCCTGTCTATGGGATAAGCTCCCCATCCATGTGAAGCAGAGTTCCTCCCTAACCCAATTCTAGTGCAACTTGGACAATTGGATGGGGAACAGGAAATTCATCACTGCTTTGGCACCTATGTCTCTAATGGACACAGGCAACCTATAAATGGATCATTTCCAAGGACCATGCTTACACTTAATAATGGTATCAGATCTCAGCAGAGATTTGGGATGCACAGCTAGGCTTAAAAAGGCCCTTGTGGTCGTTAGCATAGTAAACACCTATGAACTCACAAATCTATGATAAACCATCTAATTGATTATTATATTACAGTATTCACTGTAATTGGGATCTAATCAATATTTTTAGATACAACAGAACGTATGGAGCTTTTGCTTCAACAAAATGCCTTGGAAATGCCTAGAAATAAGTATATGATGTGGTAGTTTTTTTTTTTTTTTTGGATTTTAAGATACACCATGTTAGTCAGTGCTCAGTAATAAATTGATAGTGAGTACCCAATCTGTGATGCTGTTTCTTCCAGAAGCTAGATCAGTCCTTACAGTAACAATTATTATTTGCTGAAAATCTGTAATCAGATAGCACATTTTAATGGCTAATAAAGGTGGTGAATTCAAAATGTAACCCCCAAAATAACTGGTCCACATTCCAAGATCAGTTCCATGCCATGAAGTAACAGCACCTTAAAATATCCACATGTAGCTTGATTTGAAAAAAAAAAAAAACGTAAGGACACAGCAGCTTAAAACAGCTACTTGATTAATCAGATATGTCAGCATCATAATGGTGAAAGTCTTGAAATTAATAAACCCCCTCTTAAAAAAAAGAAGTTACTACCTATAATATTTGTGAATAGCCTGTCTATGCCTACAAAATATGTAACCACTCAAGATCCAACTACTTTAGATGCTTACATAATGCATATGAGATACTGTCTGAGTAATTTTCCGATAAATATTCTAAAATCCTAGTAGTCATTGTACTGCTACTCTTAGCCATATAAAATACCCCATATTTACATTTTGCTAAATATATTACACTGTCAGATACATGACTGAATAAAGGTCCATTTCAGAAGAAATAACAGAGACAAACCTTTTTTTCTTCTCTTTTATTATGCATTTCTCTCCCTGACTCACTGCTAACTTCTTACTATTTTCTTGTACACCCCATCTGCTCTCCATTTGTTCCAAAGAGCTAAATGGATAGCCTGCTTGGTAATCTGTTACTATACCTTTGTCTGATGTCCTATTGAGATGGACAGTGTAAGCAAGTTTCTACAGCCTGGACACAACTCAGTAAGATCAGGTGTGAAAGATTACTACAGTTGATACATTATATAAGCTTATTCATTTTAAGCTAAGATATATTTTCTGATTTGTATGCTGGGCGATGAATACTGCTGGGGGAGGAGGGAGAAGATTGTATAGCGATACTATGCATATGTTTGTGTGTGTGTGTGTGTGTGTGTGTGTGTGTGTGTGTGTGTGTGTGTGTGTGTGTGTGTGTGTGTGTGTGTGTGTGCGTTGTGTGCATGAGCATATAAGGCCCCTTAAGAAAATTATTAGCCCCTTTCCAGGAACATATAGTATATGTCCTGCAAGCCTTGAAGTTGTGTACCTCTTGCAGCATAAGTACCTCTCTTATTGTACCTCTTGCAGCATAAGTACCTCTCTTATTGTACCTCTTGCAGCATAAGTACCTCTCTTATTGTACCTCTTGCAGCATAAGTACCTCTCCTGTTGTACCTCTTGCAGCGTAAGTACCTCTCTTATTGTACCTCTTGCAGCATAAGTACCTCTCTTATTGTACCTCTTGCAGCATAAGTACCTCTCTTATTGTACCTCTTGCAGCATAAGTACCTCTCTTATTATACCTCTTGCAGTGTAAGCACGTACCTCTCTTATTCCATGGAACAGCAGTTTTGATTCATTAATGTGGAAAACAAGATTTTTGTCTTTCCAATAGAGAAGAATTCCGCTCCAGTAATACCCAGTGTGAAGGGGCACATGACAGTTAAATACTAACAGAATGCTTCCACTATTAACTGGGAATCCTGTACAGCACCAAAAGTACATGCAGAGATTCCTGGATTTTGTAAACACAAACTCCCTAGACCAGAGAGCTAATATAGCAAACAGGGTGCAACCATACTGGATCTGGTCCTCACTAATATAGGAGAGTTCTGACCACTTCTGACCGTAATGTCTTCCCTGGTAAGGTCAGACCACAAAATGGTCTCCTTTGAGGTAAAAATACAGCCTGGACCCCCAACTAAAATTGAAATATTCAAGAACTGCTCTAAGGCTAACTTCCTTCTATAAAGTGATAACCAGGCAAAATTTCAAGCCCCTATAAACCCTGAGAACATTGATGTCTATGCAGAACTGATCACAGAAACCCTGTACAAGCATGTTAATAGCTGCATAGAGGTAGCTGTATCCACCAGGTAGAAGTACAAAACCAACTCAAAATACATGCCCCCCTGCTGGAATCACAGAACCATTGGCTGCATAACAGGAGGAAGAAAATCATGGCAAAAATGTGGAGGTGCAGCACCCAGCAGAATCTTTCATTAAACTAAACAAACAACTAAGAGGACCAATAAAGTCTACCAAAGCCACATTTGAGGTAAATTTGGCCTCCCGGGTCAAGGACAACCACAAGGCATTCTTTAGCTATGTCCATAACTCAAAGGCAATACACAGTTCTGTGCAGAGCTCATTGTAAATGGAACCATCTATACTGAGCCAGAAGATATAGAAAAACCTAGTGGCTGAGAAATTCTTCTCCAAATTTACTCATCTCTTCCCCTCAACCTTCCCTCAGAAAATACCAACAAATATAACGCCCTTTTCTATCACTAGGGTACAGGTCCTTGATGCTCACTCTAAGGCCAAGAACACTGCATCAATGGGCCCAGCCAATATCCCTGAATGCTTTCTAAATAGCATGAAACATGACCTGTCAGGCCCTCTTAAATTGCTATTTAACTGTAGCCTGCAAACAAGCTTTGTGCCTCAAGAATGGAGACTTGCAACAATCATCCATCTGCAGAAAGGTGGGCCATCTACAGACCCTGGAAACTACAGACTCATAAGTATCACTAGTCTTGTATGGAAAGAATTATCATGGAAATGATCAATAGTAATATAGTAAACGTCAGACCTTGAGCCCAACCCAGTTTTGGTTTCGTCAAGGGCAGATCATACCTACTTAATCTGGTGGACTTTGAGAAGTTCACCAAAACAATGGATGAGGGAAAAATCATTCACACTGCCTACATTGACCTTGCCAAGGCACTTGACACAATACCCCACTCTGGCATTGTTGACAAACTCAGGAGGTTAGGTACAAACCTGTATGTCACTCAGTGGATAGCCAACTGGCTCACAGGACCCAAGAAGTTAGAATTGAGGAGTCAACCTCTACAAAGAGGCCAGTCACAAGTGGAGTCCTTCAGGGATCAATCAACATGCTTCATGTAAGATGCTTGTGCTACAAATGTATTGGAACTGTATGTTATGTGTCTTTGTTTGTACAGACATATCTTGAAAAGAGTTTGCCAAATGCTTGTGTTAACAATGGATCCACAGTGTGTCAAAAGAACAGAAATGTACATGCACTATTATAACTGTGTAAATGTATATATTTTAACTGTGGAAGCTGTGATACAGGAGGTTAACCAAGCCTAGTAAAATTCAGAAAAATAGCTGAAATTAAATTAATTTATGGCAGCAAGCAAAACACAATGTCTGTGCTGAGAAGTTTTCTACATTGTCTTCAAGGTGAAATAATTACCAGTTTTGAAGTGTAGGAAGGTAATTGTTTTATGACTTCCAGGACCTGCTTTAGATCTGAGGAAAATACCTTATCTATGTATTTTACAGGTAGATGTTAAATGCTACCAGCTGCCATCAATGGTTGTTTTGGCACCTGGGAACTAGGAGTCAGGTGACAAGAAATTATGTCATTCTGCAAGCTAGCCCAGCAGTAATATTTGATATATTAATTTGCATCTTTGAGAGAGACACAGCATTCTGTATTCTATCTTTGACCCGAAAACAACTAGAGAAGATCCATTCACCACATCTGCCTTGCTCTGATGAAGAAAGTTTCTAGGAATAGTATAATTATCTTAGTTATAGTCAGGAATATAGCAAAGCTTAGCTTAGATATTTTTCTTTATTTTTTTGAGAGTATCCTGCAATGTTGTTTTAAAGATTTCCTGTGATTTTGAACTCTGATGGCACTGTAAATATATGTTTACTATTGTCTTGTTCTTTTATTATTTAATATTAAATATATTTAAACCTGTCAACGTGGCTGATCTGTGTAGAGATATTTAAGTTCTGAGAGTACTTGCATATTTATTTATTTGGTGACACTGTGTGGGCCACTCCTAACAGCCTTTCTCTTGGTCAACCTATCATTTGTATTGATAGTAACATTACACAGTAAGATTGAACACCCTTTGTTAAGGGCCTTAAAGTAGCTGATAAGGGGTTCTGGTGGCAGTGATAACTACCTTATAGTCTGGGCAAAGGGAGCATAACTAGTAAACCTGTGTCATCCTTTCCTAGGTGTGTGTGTGTGTGTGTGTGTGTGTGTGTGTGTGTGTGTGTGTGTGTGTGTGTGTGTGTGTGTGTGTGTGTGTGTGTGTGTGAAAAACAAATCTCTTAGACAGTGGTAGTCAGCTACTTGGGCAGGGACACAAAGCACTGGTTGGACAGAGAAAGTGTTGGAGGACTTGGCTTGGAACCCTGGCTAAGGACTCAACTCTATAGCTGTGCCATTGAGGAATCTTACTGGAGATCTGGAGAAAGAGGGAGAAACCAGCCCCAGATTGACTGTGGCCTCTGTGTCTCTTAAGTTAAATTGCACTTGATACAGAGAGCTGCATCTGGAAATACTGTGAGTGTACTTGTTATCCTCTTAGTGTATGTCCCGTACTGTTGCCAGTGGTGAAGATTGAGGCTCCTTGATTACCAGTCCAGTGGTAGGGCATCACATGCTCCTTTTGGCATTTACTTCTCTGAAGTCAAGGCCAATGTCAATAATCACTGGCTGACTAAATTTACAGATTATTGCTAATTAGGAACTGTCATTGAATCCCCACTGACACAAATGTTATCCAGGAAGGGCTGACACAGACAAACAACCAGTATCAGAGCCATGTACTAAAACTAAATAGGACAATGAGGGCCAGGCCTTAAACTGGGTCATCATAAAATGAATGCCATAGTCAGAGAGCATGAATGCATAATAGTATCCTTCAGGAAGTCATCCACCCTGGTAACTATCATATTGACAAAACACTCCTTGGAAATGACCCCATAGTCAGGAACTTAGGGACACACATAGCCAGTAATCTAGCCTTTGACCATCATGTGTCTACAGTAATGAGGAAATCATTCTATGTTGTGCAACTTATAAACAAAGGTATGGCATCTAAGTCCAAGGAAGTTATTGTTCCACTGTATTGGTATTCACCAGACCTAAGATTAAGTACAATGCCCCCTTTGGTAAGCACCTAACCAGGCATAGCCAACAAATTAGAATGTCCATAGAGGTACCTCTCTAAAAGAATACAGGGCATAAGTAAAATGTCCTATGCAGACCGCCTTAATGCCCTATCCCTATATTCTGTCTCCTACAGACTTTTGAGGGGAGATATATGCCTGGCATGCAGGGTATTGTCAGACCTCATTCTGATAGACCTCCTACATATCAACAAAACAACCAGCACCAGAATTACCTGTTCTAAAGACTTAAACGTTGCCTGTGATATAAATAGGACCTTAAGAGACAGGTATGTATCCAGAGAATACCCTGTCTATGGGATAAGCTCCCCATCCATGTGAAGCAGAGTTCCTCCCTAACCCAATTCTAGTGCAACTTGGACAATTGGATGGGGAACAGGAAATTCATCACTGCTTTGGCACCTATGTCTCTAATGGACACAGGCAACCTATAAATGGATCATTTCCAAGGACCATGCTTACACTTAATAATGGTATCAGATCTCAGCAGAGATTTGGGATGCACACCTAGCCTCAAACAGGCCCTTGTGGTCGTTAGCATAGTAAACACCTATGAACTCACAAATCTATGATAAACCATCTAATTGATTATTATATTACAGTATTCACTGTAATTGGGATCTAATCAATATTTTTAGATACAACAGAACGTATGGAGCTTTTGCTTCAACAAAATGCCTTGGAAATGCCTAGAAATAAGTATATGATGTGGTAGTTTTTTTTTTTTTTTTGGATTTTAAGATACACCATGTTAGTCAGTGCTCAGTAATAAATTGATAGTGAGTACCCAATCTGTGATGCTGTTTCTTCCAGAAGCTAGATCAGTCCTTACAGTAACAATTATTATTTGCTGAAAATCTGTAATCAGATAGCACATTTTAATGGCTAATAAAGGTGGTGAATTCAAAATGTAACCCCCAAAATAACTGGTCCACATTCCAAGATCAGTTCCATGCCATGAAGTAACAGCACCTTAAAATATCCACATGTAGCTTGATTTGAAAAAAAAAAAAAACGTAAGGACACAGCAGCTTAAAACAGCTACTTGATTAATCAGATATGTCAGCATCATAATGGTGAAAGTCTTGAAATTAATAAACCCCCTCTTAAAAAGAAGTTACTACCTATAATATTTGTGAATAGCCTGTCTATGCCTACAAAATATGTAACCACTCAAGATCCAACTACTTTAGATGCTTACATAATGCATATGAGATACTGTCTGAGTAATTTTCCGATAAATATTCTAAAATCCTAGTAGTCATTGTACTGCTACTCTTAGCCATATAAAATACCCCATATTTACATTTTGCTAAATATATTACACTGTCAGATACATGACTGAATAAAGGTCCATTTCAGAAGAAATAACAGAGACAAACCTTTTTTTCTTCTCTTTTATTATGCATTTCTCTCCCTGACTCACTGCTAACTTCTTACTATTTTCTTGTACACCCCATCTGCTCTCCATTTGTACCTTTATAGCTCCTTACCAAACAATCCTGGATATGTCTTTTTGCCAAACAGGCCCTCTCAGTTCTCAGTAAGTATGCCTTATGAAATAAATCTTAGAGCCTTGGAGTGAGGATCCTAAAGGAAGCAGCGGATGGGGTGCCTGGAGCCATCATTACGCAGTGGTGGTTAATCAGTATATTGTTAATATGAGGTGTGACACACAGTGACATCAGGATGTGTGTCACCCCTATCAGCACCATTTCCACAAGCTGAGCTATGAGGCCCCATCCTGTGTCTACTCCTTAGAAGCATTATTAGAGTACAATTACTGATAAGTAGGATTGTAGCTTCATAGATTTTTACTAGGTTAACAACACGGGGGTCCTTTCTAAGACTGGCCAAGTTTTACTGAAACAATAATGATGTCCTGCATCCAAACAGGACATTGAAGGCCAGGCCTTAAACTGGGTCATTATAAAAACAATGCCATAGTCAGAAAGCATGACCACTGTTAGAAAAGGCTTTAATGCCTAACTTACAAAAATAAAAAGTAGCATTTAAAATTCAACATGTCATAATGAATTGATTACATATGGGGCACAGTCTTGTATTTCCTGGTTGTAATCTGCATTTTAATATAAAATACTATATCAGATATACATATATATAGAGAGAGAGCCCACTTAAAATATGGATAATAGTTCAGTTTTTAGCTGCTAGAAGAAGTCAACTTAATCTAATCATACTTACTTCTCCTGTGTTATTTCTGTTTTTGATGTGCCCTCTCTCTCTGTCTCTCTCTCTCTCTGTCTCTCTCTCTCTCTCTCTCTCTCTCTCTGTCTGTCTCTCTCTGTCTCTGTCTCTGTCTCTGTCTCTCTCTCTCTCTGTCTCTCTCTCTCTCTCTCTGTCTCTCTCTCTCTCTCTCTCTCTCTCTCTCTCTCTCTCTCTCTCTCTGTCTCTCTGTCTCTCTCTCTCTCTCTCTCTCTCTCTCTCTCTCTCTCTCTCTCTCTCTCTCTCTCTCTCTCTCTGTCTCTCTCTCTGTCTCTCTGTCTCTCTGTCTCTCTCTCTCTCTCTCTCTCTCTCTCTTTCTGTCTCTCTCTCTCTGTCTCTCTCTGTCTCTTTCTCTCTCTTTCTCTCTAACTCTCTTATCACATTAGTGGTAGTATTATTTTTTCCATGACATCTTTAGTGACTTTCTCATTGTAACCCTTCTTTTGATTCTGTCAATGATTTTTAAAGCTATGTTATCAACTGTTTTTTTTTTCTTTCGTAATCCCCCATTGGGAGTCTTGTCAATTTTATGCAAAACTCCTGCAAACACAGCAAATGCAATATGCATATTCTTAATGTATTCAGTTAGGCAAACGCTGTATAATGAAAATAACTATAGTCAGTGTTTATGCACAAAACAGTACTAGCTTTTTTAAACTTTCCTTCAAGGACACATTTTTCTTGCAGATGTGTGGAAGACAGTCATTAGAAACTTTTAGACACATTGTCTGTACAGAACACTGCCTCACTTTGGTTTAAAATTGCAATCCAGAAAAATCGCCATCTAAACTTACTAATAAACTGTAGCCTATTATATTTATCAATACATCTTAACAAGCTAATCCCTAAAGTGTATACCATCGTCCATTAGAGGAGAACAACATCACGTTATGTCTTTTCATTGATAATAGCTGTTTCACACAGCGCAAACAATTTGTCACATAAAATGCGCACACTGACTGCTTAAGGCACCTAATTTATAAGTAGCTTGGCACACGCCACATTTTGGCTCTAGTATTCACAATGTGGAACCGTTATTAAATAAATTAATTTACATTTCCAAACAATCAAGCCATGTACATATCCAAGATGTTTTCAAACTTCCCAATGGAAAATTCTGATTTAGAAAACTTATAGACACTGAACTGCAGTTCTTACACTGAAAAACGCAATGTGCACTGTTTAGCACAGAGAATGGGTTCCCTTTTGTTTTAACAAGTAAAGTACCAGAGTCATGAACACAAAATATTCTCTTTGTCCAATATTTTTAACAGGACATAATGCAGCATGTGTAAATGTCTCATTCAGCCATTTTATACAGTAATACAGTTGCCAAATTAATCTTCCTATATTAAAAGGTCAAGTCAACAAGTAGGCCGTATGAAATATTAGTCTGTCTCTTCAGAACTTTGCAGGGTCCCAATTGCAAGGAGTCCTTACAGACTGCTGGTCTCCACCTGGGGTTACACAGACAGTGAATCTTCTAGAACTCTCATCCAGTCTACTTCAGCTGGCCATCATCGACTTTATTTTCTTCCCCTAAGTTGGCTTTAACAGTGGCCTGAGTCCTTTCCCAAAAACTGGGCTGTCAACAACATGAGCAGATGCCAGACTCTGTGCTTTTTAACTGCTACAAGCTACTATTTCTGAATTTGCTTCATTGCTACATAATATCTTTCCAATTTTCCTTTAAAGTTCCCCAAACACAGATTGCTTAGTAGAGCACTTTGAAATGAACCTAAGCTTAGTGGCCTGCAGTGCCATGTTTCTGCATCTCGCTGATAGTGCACATCGAAGAGACTCTGTTTTTATTAAACAGAGGGCCATTATACTCCTTTTGGGAGAACATTTTCTGACTTCCCTGTGAAGTGTTACATCCACTGCTGTCACAAGCTGAAAAACTGGCAGTTTTGAGAAAGATAAAGTGTCTGTCCTAACCAAGGTATGTCCGTGTTTAACCTTCTTGTACACCTCTGTCGACAGTGTGCCATCCTCCTGAAATGAATTCTGAGTATAATAAAGCATCGGCCTCAATGTATGCATGACAGGGGTAGTGTAGTTTCCTACAATTTAAAGTCATCCAGTAACATTATCTCATTTTTAATATGCACAGTAACCAAGCTAGATAACTTGGGAAGGACATCAGGTAAACATCCTGGCTTAATATAGGCATAGCCTATGACAAAATATTTGTTTTCTCCTAATATATGTGTGATACACTGGTCTTCAGCACAATCTTAACAAGACAAAATATTGAGGAATTAATAAAAGAATGAATAAATTCCATGAATAAGCAGTCTGGGTTTCCCATGGAAGTGAGTTATTTGTTAAGGATCTTACCCAGTATTGTGCCTCAGATATAAGTAGGGATACCCCTACATCTTTTATGGAACCTGTTTCTCCTGAAGGCATTATATCCAAGAAGGTCCACTTTGACATGTAGACATTGATTTAATTGTATAACATACTTTGGGTCTAAAGACAAACAGCAGTATTTCTACTTCACTCACTTTCGTTCCAAAAGATTGAGCATTCAAGTAAATAAGAGGCAGTACTTTTTTTATCATCCTTATATTTACAACAGAGCAGGCGGTAATGTATTTAGAAATGGCACCCACAAGGGCACAGGCTTGCATGAAAGAAATGGATAGGATGAGTTCAACTGCTGCCTACTAGTTTAGCCTGCTGCATACTTTCTGGGTCCTCTCAGACATAGTAGGCAGTGACCCTAGGAATGTTTAGCATTTCTATACCTGTACTGCTGGAATGGAATAACAGCTTTTTTTAAAAGCACACCTCAAGATTCATAGACATATTGGTAGCAGCACTATCTGGGCAATGCAATGAGCCCAGCAGTGTGGCTGTAATATTTAGTGATTCACATATGCGATGAAGTCACATTGTGCAGCATTTTATTAGCTGTTCATTTCATATCTCTGAATCAAACACTAGGACAGTTAGAGCTAACTGAGCCTTTGTTCCACATTTCAACTCATCCATTATTGTTGTACAGAGACTTACTAGCATGTATCCACACACAGACATAGACCCGCAGACACACACACACACACACACACACACACACACACACACACACACACACACACACACACACACACACACAAATGTTGTCTCACACATCTAGAGATAACTGTGTAGTATATACCTTCTGTGACAATTAATAAAATACTCCTACCATTGAAAGTAAGAGGTGTAGGCCATCAAAAGATGGTATACATTTTTTCACCATACACCCCACACAGCTCATTACAATCACTACAGTATAATTCCAGTACTGTAAACATTTCTGGGTACAGTTCCAGTACTGTAAACATTTCTGGGGACAGTTCCAGTACTGTAAACATTTCTGGGTACAGTTCTAGTACTGTAAACATTTCTGGGTACAGTTCCAGTGCTGTAAACATTTCTGGGTACAGTTCCAGTACTGCAAATATTTCTGGGTACAGTTCCAGTACTGTAACCATTTCTGGGTACAGCATATGAACACTTTGCATTAGTTGTGTCCCCGGACTGCTCCATCTGCATGCATCCTTCACTGAGAACACTGTCATGCTATAGGCTGGTGCCCTTGTACTGCTGTAGTATCACTCAGCTATGATGCACTGTGCAGTCTTGAGAACAAAATGATGTGGTCTGTTATGTCTTTCAGAATAGTACAGTATGTTACATTTGACAGGTAAATTAACCTGTAGTAGAAACACTTGGATTAACAAAAAAACATAAGATTTAATAAAGGACATTAGCAGGAGCAGCACTTCCTGAGGGCAGTTAACAGATGTGTCTGGTTCAAAAGAAATTTCCAGCAAAAATGTTTATGAAATAATATTAGCATAAATGAGTGGTTTAAAATGTAGCAGAATAAGTATTAATCAGAAGAATGAACCAGACTTTCCCAAGCAACTTCATGGTTCATGTTAACCTTGGAAAAGGAAGCTCACCTGGTTATAAAGGGAAGTATCGATACAGGTGTGTACAGGTGTGCAGTATACAGGAACCCAGATTACTTAGTATCCAGGGCCCATTCGATATGTTTGGAGCTGTAGAACATAACAACAGGGAACTATGTGGCATTATGAGAAAAGGGTTGATGAGGATTACAAAGCCAAAGAGAAGGACAACATCACAATGCTTCTTGAGTGAGCTGAAAACAGGTACAAAGCAAAGAAAACAAATACAATATTGGGAATAGAGGGATAAAGGGGAGAGACCAAAGGAAAAGTTACAACATGGCAGTGAAATACCACTTGGAAACCAAGGCAGAATTGAAAGAAAGACAGACAGAAGACACTGAAGGAATCTTTAAGCATGGATGCAGGAAGAAGTCAGTTAAGGAAATAAATAAACTGACTTTGGAAGTACAGCCATTGAGAAGGCTATGGAATAGGAAATTATTTTAAATGAATACATATTAGTGGTTTTCATTAAGGAAAAGGAGTTAAGGATACACGTTTGGGAGGCCAAGAAAGAAACAAATGGTACAATTGGACATATGAGGTCAAACCAGAATGGAAAGTGGCAAGGAGGATGAGGATACTGAACAGCGAAATCAAAATCACGATTTATGTGTTTATTGACTTTTGCTAACTGGGTTAGCCCTATGGGGCTTACGGTATATTTTCAGGGGAGAACCTTGGTGGTATTTTTGTCTATGATTAAGGTACCTGTAAAGTGCAGAGACACAACCTTGTGGATATGGTCAGTCTGGACTTCAGTGACCCCTTTGACATGGCCCTCTGAAATAGATTTAAGCATGGCACTCAAAAGGTATAAAGAAACTGACAAGCAGTATTCATCAGGGCTTAGTCCTAGACACAACTCTATATAACATATTCCTCACTGACACAAAATAAAAAATAAACAAACAAAAAATTAGATCACTCTTATTGCAGATGACTCCGAGGATATGTATTAGAAACTGACAGGAGATTAAGCCTGTAGAGGAACCTTAAAAAGCTAGATGTATAGTCTGAGATGTTTCATCTCTGTTTCAATTATTCCAAGTACATGGCAGACTGCAGAGTGATAATGAAGGTGTATAGTATGTAATGGGGAAAGTGAACCTCAAAAATCCAGAAGAGGGGAAGAATTTACAAATTAACTTTAATGCCAACAAGAACCATTGGGCATAGTGTCACCTAGTAGCACTAAGGGAAAACCCAAATGTTAGGATATGTATTCAGACATGTATCACCTAGGAACTGAAAGTATATAATAACCATTTGTTGGGTCATTCTAAGAACACGGATGTAGCACTGTGCACCATTCTAGAACCTTTAGAAGAAAAAAGGTCACACTGCTGATGAGGGTGCAGAGAGAGGTAAACAGGATGGTGTGAAAAATGAAGAGAACGATGCAAGAAAAGGAAAATGGGAAAAGTGCGTCTGTTTTACTAACAATAGGAGACGACACGCGGCCGACATGATATGTGTGCAGGAGACGACATGCAGCCGACATGATATGTGTGTAGGAGACGACATGCGGCCGACATGATATGTGTGCAGGAGACGACATGCAGCCGACATGATATGTGTGTAGGAGACGACATGCAGCCGACATGATATGTGTGCAGGAGACGACATGCGGCCAACATGATATGTGTGTAGGAGACGACATGCGGCCGACATGATATGTGTGTAGGAGACGACATGCGGCCGACATGATATGTGTGCATGAGACGACATGCGGCCGACATGATATGTATGTAGGAGACGACATGCGGCCGACATGATATGTGTGTAGGAGATGACATGCAGCCGACATGCTATGTGTGTAGGAGACGACATGCGGCCGACATGATACGTGTGTAGGAGACGACATGCGGCCGACATGATATGTGTGTAGGAGATGACATGCGGCTGACATGATATGTGTGTAGGAGACGACATGCAGCCGACATGATATGTGTGTAGGAGACGACATGCGGCCGACATGATATGTGTGTAGGAGACGACATGCGGCCGACATGATATGTGTGTAGGAGACGACATGCGGCTGACATGATATGTGTGTAGGAGACGACATGCGGCCGACATGATATGTGTGTAGGAGACGACATGCGGCCGACATGATATGTGTGTAGGAGACGACATGCGGCTGACATGATATGTGTGTAGGAGATGACATGCGGCCGACATGATATGTGTGTAGGAGACGACATGCGGCCGACATGATATGTGTGTAGGAGACGACATGCAGCCGACATGATATGTGTGTAGGAGACGACATGCGGCCGACATGATATGTGTGTAGGAGACGACATGCGGCCGACATGTAGTAGACGACATGCGGCCGACATGATATGTGTGCAGGAGACGACATTCAGCCGACATGATATGTGTGTAGGAGACGACATGCGGCCGACATGATATGTGTGTAGGAGACGACATGCGGCCAACATGATATGTGTGTAGGAGACGACATGCGGCCGACATGATATGTATGTAGGAGATGACATGCGGCCGACATGATATGTGTGCAGGAGACGACATGCAGCCAACATGATATGTGTGTAGGAGACGACATGCAGCCGACATGATATGTGTGCAGGAGATGACATGCGGCCAACATGATATGTGTATAGAAGACATGCAGCCGACATGATATGTGTATAGGAGACGACATGTGGCCGACATGATATGTGTGTGTTTGTCAGACATTGAAGAAGATGCTGATAAGATTAGGTTGGGCATGAAGGACAAGCTGGGTAGGAGATGCATGTCTGCCTGATTAAGGGATCCCAGTTAAATCTGGGCACTAGAAAATAATTCACATAGAGACTGTTAACAGAAATTTGTCAGCATGAGTCGTAGAAGCTAAACCTCTAAGGACATTTACAAAGCTTAGAATCACTGAATGGAGGAGAGAGAAAACAGAGATCAACTGCACTGAGCTAGATGCAAAGTCTGAAGTGAGGTAGATGCAAAGTCTGGACTGAGCCAGATACACAATGTGGGCGGACCAGACTCCCAGTCCCTCCCCCTACATTTTATGTGCTTTGATATGATACTTTTCAGAGATATATGTAAATAGGATCAACCAAGAAGGAAAGAAGCAACATGAAGTTAACATATTAATCATAAACTATTTCAGACTAGTAATGTTTGAAAAGTATAAGTGCATTTTGGCCCTTGAGTTTCAAATGTTATTGAAGAGCTTAAGAAAGCTGACTAACACACGTTTTTTTCTTTTTTTTTGCCTTCATGGATACAGTGGTAAAGGCAAGCATCTTCAGCACCCAGACAAAGAATGATGCGGCTGGAGATGCTCTGATTTCTGCAGCAAGTTCTCATTTATGGAGTGTGTTCCTGTAAAAGCACAGACGTTTTACCAACTACAAGAAGTGACAGCCATACACTACCTCACACTATCAGCACTGCTGTTCTTAATCTCACTTTAATTTGCAAAACAATGAGCGACCACTTCGATGGAATAAAAGTGTCTTTGCTGTGTTTCTCTGTGTGTGTGTGTGTGTGTGTGTGTGTGTGTGTGTGTGTGTGTGTGTGTGTGTGTGTGTGTGTGTGTGTGTGTGTGTGTGTGTGTGTGTGTGTGTGTGTCTGACGTGGGATATAACCCACTGTGGTGTTGAGACAGGACTTTAATTATTCCAGCAAAGCAAGGCAAGAATGTTATCTTTTTAGGTGAAACAGGATACAAGAATTGCAATGTTCTGGGTGCCACCATTTGGTTTCTTTGGAGGAAGCTAATTCTGAAACATTGTTGTATTATTGTACTATAATATCTACATTGTTGGTGGGTGTTTCAATTTTAAGTTGAGCTCTAAAACTGTATGTTTGGAGTTCTCCACCATAAACATATAAAGAAATATAAAAGCAGAAATACATGAAACTTGAGACATTTTCGTTACCATGTAGCATGGAGCTGCCCATAGCCATTTCATATAATAAGAAACTCTGGCAGTTAGCAGAGTGGGTTAAGGCAAAGAGCTGCTAATGAGCTGCGGTTCTTGTCTGACTCTGACCAACTCATTTAACCAGACAGAGCTTTTAGGCAGTTAGGAAACTGATCTAGGCTCCTCAAATGTCTTCTGAACACATTTAATAACGCTATTTACATATGAACTTTAAGCACAGAAAATCCATTCATCCAACGCTCTTGAGTTACCGGACAGTGGTCATTGTACGCAGAGTTTGCTAGGAAGCAGAGCACAGAAGTAAATTGATAAATTGTCAGGCAATTCTTCCATATTGCACACACAACTAATGAGAATTTAGTCACAAGTCCAGCTACAGCATGTCCTCGCAATGAATTTAGTCACATGTCCAGCTACAGCATGTCCACGCAATGTAGAAGGAAATCAGCTTAGCCTTGGAAAAGCCACGTGTGGACAGTGGAAGGACTAGTGGACTCCACAAAGAAGGCATCACAACTGAAAACCTTTTTCTTGTGAAGTGACAAGATTACTCACTGATCCATTAAGCAGACAAACTAGTTAACCAATAAAAATAAATTCAAAAGTCTCTTGTTTGTTTCACTGTTTAGCAAGTACTCATGTAACAGGAATGCAGGGACTGCATATATTCTCTCCGTTCAACACGTCCTTATTAAATGTATAGTAATGGATGACACGGGCTTTAAAACTCTTACTGTTTTATTCAGTCACTTTTTATTGCTTGCTTCATCTTCCAAAGCCTCCTCATGAATTCTCATCCTCAGACTGTATTAAGGATGTTTTTCTGAGTCAGATATAGAAGCTGCCTTACACTTATTGGAAGCTTACTGCTTTACTATGGGATAAATCAATATGTGAACAGTATAGATATATTGAACAGCTCAATACTCAACCCCAAGAAAGCTAAGTTAATTCTTTTCACCTGAAAAAGTTGACAAAATCAAAAGCAATCTTTTACCATAAAGTCAGCAAATAATACTGTCATTGAAAACATAACTCACAGTAAACATCTAGGCATTATAACACATGACTGTTTCAGATATGACCACCATATACTGCACACCATTAAATCTACACACCAGAAACTAGGCACCCTTTATAGGATCAATGGATCCCTTACAAATACTGCAAGAAAAACTCTACCCACCACCTTCTTACTGATGACTCTTTTAAATGCTGCTCATATCCTAACAAATGTAAACATTACTTAAAGAAAGAAACTTGCCTTATTCTGCAATAAAATAGCTAAATTTGCCACCAATCTCCCTAATATGATCCACCATTGTCATAACTTAAACAAATTAAACTGGCTTGAACTACACAACTACCTAACATATTCACAACTAACTATAGCACAAAAACTCATTCATCATCCAGAAAAATGCCCTGTACTACAAAGCTTATTACTGCCCTACTGTCCAGCAAGGAAAATCCACTCTAGTGACAAATTCTTATTGTTTACAAATTAGTTAAATAATGTTGCAGGAGACGTGCCCTACTCCCAGTACATTACTAAACTGTGGAATAGTATCCCCATGCAAATAAAACTCAATAAACTCAGTAGTTTTAAACCACTGCTTAAACAACAGATTAACGAATCCTGGTCCTGCACATGCTCATCACAAGGATAAGACTTTGTGTTCACTGTACGATACTCTCCTCTCTAGGCTTTCGAATATTAACTAAAACATTGTCTTTCCTGATAGTGCCTTTTTTAGGCAATGCCAAACTGAAAGTACTTCCAACATAGCAAATCAAAACCAAGAACATCTAAAGGTATTACTGCTCAATGCTAGGAGTCTAAACAAAAAAACTCCACTACCCAGAAGCTTTCTTTACCCTAGAGAATGCTGACATCTGTGTGGTCACTGAGACATAATTTAAAGCCAAGGAGAACACACCAAGAGTGCAAGGTTATAATGCCTTCGACACATTTAGACCAGCTACTACATAGACAGGGACAAAAGGTGGAGGTGACTCTGTTTACATCAAAGATAAATATACTTCAAGGCTGGTCAAAACAGGGCAATGCACTTCAGCTGCTCCGTGTTCAAATCCCCACAGGTGAAATCCAGTACCACTTCCTTGCAAGCTATAGGACCACCTCTATGACCCAGGAAACCCATATCATGTATTTAAACTTACTAGAAAAATAACCACCCAACCCAATACCATATTCATGGGTGACTTTAATTATCCCACTATTATTTGGGAATCCTATACAATACAAAACATACATGCAGAGAGATTCCTGGATTTTGTAAACACAAACTCCCTGGACCAACACCAACCAGGGGTGCAAACCTACTGGATCTAGACCTCACTAATATGGGAGACTGCTGCACAACCTCTACTGTAATGCCTTCCCTGGTAAAGTGAGACCTCAAAATGGCCTCCTCTGAAGTAAAAATAAAACCTAGACCCCCAGCTAAACTTGGAATATTCAGGAACTATTCTAAGGCTAACCCCCTGGTATTAAATGAGAACCTGGACAAATTTCAAGTCCCCATAAACCCTAAGAACACTACTGTCTATGCAGAACTGTTCAGAGAAACCCTATACAAGCACATTAATAGCTGCATAGAGGCACCTGTATCCACCAGGAAGAAGAACAGAACTAACTCAAAAAACAAGCCACCCTGGTGGACTCACAAAATCAATCGGCTCTATAACAGGAGGAAGAAAATCATGGCAAAAATTAGGAGGTGCAGCACCCAGCAGGATAAACGCACTCACATCAAACTAAACAAACAACTCAGAAGACAAATATATTCTACCAATGTCAAGTCTGAGGTAAGTTTGGCCTCCCAGGCCAAGGACAACCACAGAACATCCTTTTGCTATGTCTGCAACCTCAAAGGAAATACACAATTGTGTGCAGAGCTCATTGTCAATGGTGCCACCTATACTGAGCCAGAAGATATAGCAAACCTTCTGGCTGATAAATTTATCTCCAACTTTACCCCTGTCTTCCCCACAATGTTCCCACTCTCCCCTACTATCACTAGGAAACAGGTCCTTAATGCTCTCTCTAAGACCAAGAACACTGGGGCCCAGACTACATCCAGGATGCCTTCTAAATAGCATAAAACATGACCTATCAGAGCCTCTGGAATTACTATTTAACTGTAGTGTCCAAACAGGCTTCATGCGTAATGAATAGGTCAAAGCAACAGTCATCCCTCTGCACAAAGGTGGGTCATCTACAGACCTATAAGTCTCACTAGTCTTATATGTAAAGCCATGGAAAGAATTATCATGAAGATGATCAATAGAGATATAGTAAACATCCAGACACAGGACCCAATCCAGATTGGTTTTGTCCAGGGCAGATCATGCCTACTCAACCTGGTGGACTTCTTTGAGAAGGTCACCAAAGCAATGGATGAGGGCAAAATCATTCACACTGCCTACCTTGACCTGGCCAAGGCATTTGACACAATATCACACTCAAGAATTGTTGACAAACTCAAGAGGTTAGGTGCAAACCTGTTTGTCACCAAATGGATATCAAAATGGCTCACAGACATGACCCATGATGTTAGAATTGGGGAGTCCACCTCTACAAAGAGGCCAGTCACAAGCGGAGTACCTCAGGGATCAGTCCTTGGACTGCTCCTTTTTGGCATTTACTTCTCAGAAGTCAAGCCAGTGTTAGTGGTCTCTGGCTGCCTAAATTTGCAGATGATTGCAAATTAGGAACTGTCATTGAATCTCACATTGACACAAATGTTCTCCAGGAGGAGCTGACACAGACAAACAACTGGTGTGAGAGTCATGGACTAAAACTAAATGCCAAGAAATACATAACAGTATCCCTTGGGAAATCATCCATCCCTGATAATTATCATATTGACAACTTGGGACTTAGGGACACACATAGATAGTAATCTAGCCTTTGATCGTCATGTGTCTACAGTGGTGAGGAAATCATTCTATGTTTCGCAACTTATAAACAAAGGTATGGAATCTAAGTCCAAGGAAGTAATTTTTCCACTTTATGTGGCATTCATCAGACCTAGCATTGAGTACAATGCCCCTTTGGTATGTACCTGACCAGGCATATCCAACAATTGAAGCGTCCAGAGAGGTTCCTCACTAAAAGCATACAGGTCATAAGTAAAATGTCCTATGCAGACTGCCTCAAGGCCCTATCTCTGTATTCTGTCTCCTACAGGCTTTTGAGGGGAGATCTATACCTGGCATAAAGGGTCTTGTCAGACCCCACTCTGATGGACCTCCTGCATATCCACAAAGCAAACAACACCAGAATTACCCATTCTAAACAGTTAAACCTTGCCTGTGATATAATTACGACCTACTTGAGAGATAGGTGTGTATCCCAGAGACTACCCTGTCTATGGAACAGGCTCTCCATCCATGTGAAACAGGGCTCCTCCCAAACCCAATTGAAGTGCAACATGGACAATTGGGTGGGAAACTGGAAATTCACCCCTGGTTTGGCACCTATGTCTCTAATGGACACAGGTCACCTGTAAATGGTTTATCTCCCAGGGCCATGCTTACACTTATCAAGGGTATCAGAACTTATCAGGCAGTTTCGATGTATGGCTAGGCTTAAAAAGGTCCTTGTGGTTGTTAGTAAACACCTATGAACCTAAATGCTCTCCTTAAACAGAATACTCTCAACCTCTCACTGAAATGACAACAAGATTTTTATACATAACTGCTGCCTGTACAATCCACTAAGTTGCATGTACACTTTCCCTTTAGTAACTTGCACCTCTGCAAAATTTTAGAAGGTATAAATGTAAATACTGTTTATGTATAAATGTAAATAGAAATGTAACTACTCTGTGTTTAACTGGAACCTAGTACAATGCAGTGTATGCGAATGGAGCTTTTCTCCCTGGGCCTCTGCTAAAACTGGTTATTACCCCATCAGACTTTCCCAGTAAACAAAGACAAATAAAAAATAAATAATAAATAATAAAACTCTCTGAATATTAATATATCCATAAACAACTTATTTCTTTTAAAGTCATATGCTAAGGTTCTTAAAAATTCCCCAGCTGAGATGTCATCAAAGTAATGCTGAACCTCTGAACAGCTGCGTCACACACCATCTGACAACTTATAAAAAGTTACCTGTAACTAAGACTCACACAGGATCTGCAGGACCCCCAAGATGAACCACAGCCCCTGTCTGAAATGGCAATGCCTTTACTGCTGGCAACTAAATGATAAGGCACAGCAAAAATGGTCTGGCAAAACTAGAAAAGGAATGAATCTCTGTAACCTGTCTTTTCTGGGGTCAAAAGAAGGGTAGCATCTAGGTCATTAAAGGATCTGCAGAGTACAAGGGCTATGAATGACCCTGTGTATTCTCATCTGTCAAAACAGAATACCAGCAACCATCACATAATTAACAAAAACATGGTAATTATGCAGCCTGCTGACCTCACCCACAAATACTCAAACAATCACAAACGTAAAGCTTTTTGAAATTCACCAAGCTTTAAACTTGTGACAAATATGAAATAATCCTATTCCCAATACCGCGTATAATTACATCAGTGCAATTAGTACAACTACATGCCTGGTACTGCTTTTATAATTAACACAATTTATGGAGATTTAATGCTTTATTATTAAATGGACTTTTGTAAAATTATATTAATTTCACACTGTACTTCAATTGCTTCATCCAAATTTTCTTGTTTTTATTTAGTGTAAAGTTTCTAATGAATATACGTACTATTAGAAATGTTAGAAATTACTTGTCAAGTCTAGTATTAGACATATACAAACACCAGAATCTGCAAAAAGTGAGAGTAAGGTATAGCAGAGATACCGTAGTACCCATACAGGTTGCTTTAAACAGCAATTCGCAAGCAACAAATATGCCCCAGTGCATCTCAAATGTTCTGTGGTGAGATGTGCGAAGCAACAATCTGGGGGTAATATATGTATGA
Source organism: Protopterus annectens (assembly GCF_019279795.1). Classification (NCBI taxonomy): domain Eukaryota; kingdom Metazoa; phylum Chordata; order Ceratodontiformes; family Protopteridae; genus Protopterus; species Protopterus annectens. The sequence goes on along the minus strand of NC_056746.1, from coordinate 1,353,912,776 downwards.
GTATTTCACAGTTAGGCAAATGGAAGTTGAAAAAACTCAAAAGCCTGGAACACAGGATTTATTTCTCTATCTAGTGATCTGTTCCCCTCTGTGTCTCTCTGTTTATATCTGTATCTACCTATATGTAGATAGAAAGATAAATAGATATAGGTATAGGGAGCCCTGCATTTATCCTAATGACTTCCTTTGATAAATGTTTAATGAAACACCTTCCACTGATGGTGTGTTTCATTGCACAATACCAATTATAGCGAATGGGAAATAGGGTATGTACATAAATATATTTCAATGTTTCAACATTTTGACATTTAGTATATACATAGCTGATAGACAGATAGAGAGATAAAGTTAACAGCCCACAGGTTTTGCATAAACATTTTTTTGTAAAACACAAAAACTGTGAAACTTTAATTACTCACAATGAGTGCAATCCTCAGTGATTTACCAAAGAAAAAAGATAACAGAAGTTGCTGTAGGGATTAAGGCTTTTGCATCCTGCAGATAAGGTACAGTGTTTGAGCCAAAACAAGTTGCATAACTAAACTGCCCACCCGAACTGGGGCATTTCACACACACACACACACACACACACACACACACACACACACACACACACACACACACACACACACACACACACACACACACACACAAACATTTGTGTTCTGCTGTTTGTACTTGCACTCCATTCTGATTCTGTAATTAATGTTTGCCCTCTGGTCCATTCTGCATTAAGAAATAATGCTCAGTCTGTGCTGCAAATTAGGAAATACTACTTGCCCTCTGCTGCTATCCATTCATCTGCAGTGTAAATGCACCCATTATGAAATGCCAAAAATGCTAATATGGTGTACATGCCTACCTGTTCTGCTTAAATTTTCTGCCAACTCAACATGTGTGCTTTCTCCTGTTTGAGTGGCTGAAAGCAGGAAACAGCAGGACATGGATGTGGAAAGGAGGAAAACCTTTTTTATTTTTCTCTTTAATACTTAAAGCCACAGTATGAGCAGGGTGAACAAAGTAGTGAAACTTTTATTTAATTTAATGTTTTGGCCAGGCCTCTCTTCAAGAAAAGTGCCCTAGGCAGCTGCCTAAGTCACATAGTGCTGGATCTGGCCCTGCCAGGAAGCATCCATGGTCAAATGTGTCATCTGTGCATGTACTACGATCATCATCTAATAGTAAAAGATGGTTTATTTCCACTAGTGAATCTGCACTCAGGGTTTTGTCCCTCTGACCCCAGACAAAATGGATCTAAGTTAGATAATGTTTTATTCAGTTGATTATATAAAAGTTACAATAGCTTGAAAGTCTGTGAATATCTTGTAGTCGTATGAGTGAATTTTAGTCAATTGTATTTATTTTATGGTATATTACAGGTATTAAAATGGTAGAAAAATTAGGTTCTAATTTGAGGACATTAGTTGTAATAAATGGACTGTATTTTGATTGTGAATAAAAAAGTAAATACAATATTGAGTTTAAGTTTTAGGGTCGAGTGATACAGGAATTGCTTTAGTGTAATGATCTAAGAAAGTAAATGTTAAAATTAAGGTGGTTGATTCTAGTAAGAGTTCGTGAGTGAAACAAAATAAAGAAGTATTAGTATTGTTTTTGTATGCAGCATGTTTTGTAGCATTATATCAAATACAGTGCAACTAGAATTCCTAAGTGCAAAGTATCTGTATTAATATTTGTGATTGAACTATGCCTCTCAACTGCCCAGAATCTAACATGTCCAGATTTTTGTCTCATATTTTCTTCTGTTCCTCACAAGATTTGTGGTTTTCTAGCAATTTACTGAGGACTGAAGTCAGTAAGCAATGACAGATGTTAGAGTTTCAGATTTCACATCCTTCAAAAATGCATGGGAATGTACAACTTGTTATTCTATCAACTTTCTAAGTTTTTAAGTGCAATATTTAAAATTCGTCCCTGTTTTTGTTCTTTACCCCTCAACTTTTCCAGTATTCTTGTGTTACACTGTTTAGATATATAGACAGACGTGAATGATAGTGGGACTAAGAGGGTGATAGATAAAATAAATGTATCTATTTTTGTGGAGATGCCTATAACTGAAAATGAGGGAAGGGAGGTAGAAAACAAATTCACAAACTAAAAAGAAAACAACAAAGCAAGAAAATACATTTTTCTTTTACTTCTGGGGTTTCACTAGGTCGCCATTGTTTGCCTTTGAATAATGTGGAGAACTTTAGGTAGCAGCGGTGCTTTCAGGTTCTCTTGAGCTGTTTGTCTGTATCCAAAATGTTGACCTCTTCATGGGAAGTAACCACAAAAATCCGGTTTGTACAGCAAACTCTTGTATTTCTGTCTCCTCTATAGTAACTGCTGTGCCTTCCTTGGTGATGGTCACTGTTACAGTAAATCATAATGCTTGCATTTTTAACCTCAAACCCTTGGTTGGTGCCAAGGTCCCCACATAAAGTCAGCATTGCGAATAGCTTTCCACATTTCACCTCATTGCCTGCAGATCTTCACATCCCACAACAGCACAAGACTGATGTCATCTTTGTAGCAGCTCTCACTGACTGTGTGTTATTTTTCTTTGGAATTCTTCAAACCAAACATCTTTAAAGTTTGTTATTGAGGTTGTGTAAGCCTATAGTCCAAAATATTGATACAGAAATGTGCATTTTATTTCCTTGCTTTCAGTTCCCTCTGTTTGGTCATATGAATGGATTCCATTGAGTCACAACAGCAAATAGGAGAAAAGAGATGAAGTAGTAACATCTATTAAAGCGGAATTGATGAAAGAAGGTACAAGATACATAATGATATTTATTTATTTTATTTTTAATTTGTTAATTGGGATAGAGCACTGATTCCACTGGACCCATTTTAGTCTCAGCCTGCGGAAAACACAATAGTTACATGACAAATGCTATAGATATTATATACAAAGTAAATATCATAATTGGCTTGAGGGAATAAAGGCAATAGATAAATGACATTATATACAGAGTGAGTGAAAAACATAATATATACATGCATTATATATAGAGAATAGAAATCAGAGTTGGCATGCAGAAAGAGTCAGAACATGGTATTTGGACGAAGAAGGGAATACAGAAGTCAAGTTATATGACCAGAAAATCATCCTCTTTTATTGCCGATTCTGAGTGGGGGTACCTCAGTTCAGATGGATCCTAAAAATAGGGGGGAGGATGTCATTTTTTAATTAACCTAAATGTTGGTGTTGACAGAAGGTATTTCTTTTATGACAGAACTACACTTCATGGTAGTTTATTATTGGCCTGTAGTAAACCCTTAACTGCAAAGATAAAAGAAACATAAATTGAGGCATCCAGATAAAAAAAATTATATTTCCTCTTGTATCCTATGCTTGCAAGGTTTTTCTTTTCTGTTTTTTTTTTTGGTTTGTTTTTTTTTTTGCTCAAAAAATGTTATTGGTTATTTTGCTAAACATGAACAATAATACATTTTGGTGCAATTACAAGAAATAATAAGAAAATTCAGGAAAAAAGAACATTTGTAAATTTTTTTTTTCTTAATGATAATAGTCCATGTCCTATGCCACACTATCCAGGAACTAATCTTAATTAATCAAGATTTATAGCACCCACAAGATGGATCATGCAGCTACATCTCCATAAATATTGACTTAAATGTCAATAAATTATTTCCCCTGCATCACTCCTTTTGGATACAAATTTTAAGTTTCTAGTTAAAAAAAAAAAAGATTTAGACATACAGTACACTGGGGATACGGCATTAAACTAGTTGTTCATATAGCTTCTTAGAGTTCTGTCTCAAAGAATATTCAAGAAACTGTGCAGTATATTCTTAATACTCAGAAACAAACACATGCATACAGGCACACTTGCATACACACACACACACACACACACACACACACACACACACACACACACACACACACACACACACACACACAAAATGATCATGCTCTCAAGACTTTTTGCTTGGTCATTCAGCAGACAGCATTGTTAGTCTTTGCTCATCTTTATTTATTTATATCTATGTTTATCTCCTTCACCATTCTTATAAAAAAATATATATATTTATCGCAGATGAAGTTCATAAAAATAGTCCAACTATAACTTGGAATAAAATGGGTAAATCCAAACAGAGATCCCAAAGTGAGTGTTACCTTCCCATTACAAATTTCTTCTCCCTAATACCCTTAGAAGACAAGCTTAAAAAATCCCCTTTGTGTCTGTAAACAGATAAAGGCAGTCTACTGGGAGATGCAAATCATTCATCAACGTTATACCGTTATACAATGGCCTTTATTCCCAAACCACAGGGACAATTAGCTGCATGCACTCTGTCTCATCAAATACAGCAAACTTTTCAACGTAGGGATCCACTCCTGGTAAAAACAAAACATTGAATGGATCCCTTCCAAAGAAAACAGGCAGTGATTTCATTCTAGACTATTTCTGGTTCAAGAAAAGGTCAACAGCTCAAGCGCCGGTTCTGGAGTTTTCAGATCGGAGCAAGCTTTGTAAGTATAAGACATGCAGGTTGGAAAGTGTAAAGTATGTTCCATTCTGTGGTCCAGGACTCTTATATTGTCATAACTGACATTAAAGACTAATATTTTCACATTCTGATGACAACGTCTTCGTTTGTCATTCATGGTATCTGGACCCTTTGGAGTTTGTACTAAACGTTTGCTGTAGTATTTGCACTACATAGAAAGCAAAACCTAAAAAATTGTTTAATAGTGTTAAAAACAAAAGAACTATTAGTGAATATAGGAGACATAGGAATAGATTATTCTATTTTAAGGATAACAGTGAAACACAATACATTTTCTAGTGATTCACCAGTGACAGAACATTCCTAGGGGCAGTCATACATTTAGTGCAAATTAGTCTCTCCAGCTTTGGACAAGTGAGTAGAGATTTCGTCAGTCATGTTACAGCTGCCTTACAATAGGCCATAACAGCAAAGTTTATTCAAGCACTAGGACTGATGTGGTTTGCATTCTTCTAGCACCCCAGGAAAGATTACATATGGAGGGACACTGTGGCATCGCAAAACATTTGTGCCCAGTCTATTGATCTACTGGACATGACAGCTCCAACATCATAGTGCATACACAAGGAGAGAATTCTTATGCTAGACAGATACGGGAAATCTATATAAAAGAATGACCTGCCTTCCATCATCCAAAGTTCAGATTACCCATACAGACCCTTCAGATAATACTCAAGTAGCTCACTTTCAAAACTTATCAGTTCAAAACAGCTAGTAAGAGTTCGTGAGTGAAACAAAATAAAGAAGTATTAGGAAATGTTTCATATTAATATGAAGTAAATTAAGTCAAGCAAAGCAAGACTTGTTAACTGAAGGTATTTGGATAAATGCAGTTTCTTCATACACTGTAATCATGTGGTATATATATACAGAAACAAGGAATCATGTTCTTTCAGATCTGCACAGAGGAAGTTTGGATTAGGAAATGGGCTTTGTAACATTATTTTAAGTTCTATCAACTTCAACTCTAGACTAAAAAACAGCAGAAAGATGCACTGAATAAGAAAATGACCTTTGCCTATTAACAGAAACAGGATCTAGAAAACTGTCATCAAACAACTCTGATGGGGGTCTTTCAGAAATAATTTTATTAGCTACACATCACAGCAATCACTATAAAATGGCTCCCTATTGAAATGCTGACACTCAAAATGCTGACAAGCTGAACAAAAAAGACTGAAAACACAGGAGGAGTGAATTTGGAAAATCAGTCTTCTCCTTTAAACTTCTTTTTACAGGGTGGTCAAGCCCCCCTGAACTTATATATACCAACTCTGAGATTGTCATACCTTGGATCCAAAGGGAATATTCCAAAACATGACATCTCTGACTTACTATGTGCAAGTCCAGTCTTTCAGCCTATCAGTCTTTGCATTTCAGGACTCATTATAGCTGGTCCCGACATTTCAAATGCTTACCCTCCAGAACTTTTTTCTGTTTTATGCTTTAGAACCCAGTTAATTTTGAACTCTGATGTATGCATTCCCCCTTTTCCTTTATTTCAGAAAATTTCACCTTAATGCAAAATAAGACAAAGCCAGTTTAATTCTAATAGCTCCCCCATGGCACTCATGACTTTGGTATTCTCTGTTCATGTATCTAATTTTTATTATGCCCTGGCAATTATTTCTTCAAAACTCATTGCTAACACAATAAGAGGGCAAAGTATTGCATCCTAGGCTTTTAAAATCTGGAATACTTTAATCACAATAAAAAGGAATGGATGCCTGTTAGAATCTACACTTTTATTAAAACCAAATGAACAAGATTAAGCGCTTCTGTTCTGTAACCCAGAACTTGATTGGTTTTATTGTGATTATGGTTTTCCAGTAGCCCCTGTGACTCCACGGCATTTTTCATCTTTTTTTCATGACTTAGAGTGGACAGAAAATGTGTACAACCATGTAAGCTAATGCATAAATCAGTTCTGATACTCATTATTCTAACAAAAATAAGAGTTTTATAGCTGTAGGAGATAAGACATGCAAATGATGCATTCATTGATTAAGCATATAGGGAAAACTTTGGAAAGATGTGCACGTACACTTTCTATAATGTGAGGTGTGGAAGGCAGCAGTGACACGAGGTTTAGAGTATAAAATGTGTATATCTGGCTATACCTGTGTGACTGACTACAACTCAAAGAAAAATCAGAAATAATGTCATTCTTAATCTGCAGTCTGTAACACAAAATGCTATAGAAACATACATTAAGTCGAGTCCCAGATTGCAGATGCACACACTGTTTTCTCTCTTTTGTTAATTTCTGACAACAAATGATGCATTCAGGACAGGCCCTGTAATATTTTATGTGTGCCAAAGCAATGGTGTGAGCAGCAGGAGAGATTATCGGCATGGATCGTGCTGTTCTTCCCCAAGCACACTGGCATATGCTTGCATACCTAACCAAGCTAAATCTAACTGCTAGTATTATAAGAGCCCTGAATTTAAATAATACTATGACAATGTTCACTGCATTTTGAAGCTATTGATTCACTTGCCAGAATAAAATATGACAATTTTCTAAATCTTATGTATTTGTTTTATTTGGTTTGCTAACATGGTAAAAGAAGAACTCCATTGCAGACCATTTTCCTCTATGGCTCTATCTCCAGGTGCATGTTATATGTAATGTACATCCATTTTCAACCATGGAGTTTTTCCCTGTGTGCATGCTATTGATTGATTGATTGATTGACTTACATTTGATCATTTGGTTATATGTAATATATGGCCATTTTCAGCTAGAGTTGTGTCCCCAGATGCATGAACATCTGGCAGTTGGTCCAGAGGTTAAGGCTGTGAACTACACTTCCTATAGCACAGGGTTTGATTTCCACAGCCCTCACTTCTGTCCTGTGTCCCCTTGACCAAGTCATTTAACCAGACATTGCTGTCAGGTTGCCCATGAAGAGACACTGTGTATTCAGTGGGCATACCCGATTAACAAATAGGATTATTTTTATTATATGTGATAATTTTCAGCCATGCTCCTGTCCGCTGATGTATTTTATATGTAATACATGACCATCTTCAGCCATGGCTTTCTCCCCATGTGCATGTTATATGTAATATATGACCATCGTCAAGTGTATGTTATATGGAATGTATAACCATTTTGGGAAGGAAAATGTTATACTATATACCTATGCTAGTTGAACAACATAATGCATCCAAGATTATCCAAGTGCAACTAACTCTGGGCAAGACCGCAATCCAAATTGGAGCTTGCTACAGACCCCCCACCATGCCCCAGGATTCCCACTCCTCATTTTTTGATACACTGGAAAGTATTAGGGTGCAACCTAACACCCTAATAATGGGCGATTTCAACTACCCCATCATTAACTGGGAAAACTACTCATGTACCAACTCATTTGCTCAACGTTTTCTGGAATTCATAAATTCCAACGCCTTGGAACAACTTATTCACACCCCCACCAGGGGCAGTAATATCCTAGACCTAATCATTACCAACATGGGCAACCGGTGTTCCACACCAGAGGTCAATTCCTCATTGGTCAGATCCGACCACAAGCTGATCACCCTAGACATCCAAATCCCGCCCCCACCCCCAATTAGGGAAACCACTGTAAAAAACTTCTCCAAAGCCAACTTCACACTTCTTAAGACAGAAGTGGCAAACTTCATGACACCCATGCAGATGGACAATAGAGTTACGACTGCTGAATCCTACACAAATGCACTTTATAAGCACTTACAGGAGTACATGGATCATGCTCTCCCTAATAGAACCAAGATGCTATCCTCCAAAAAAAGGAAGCTGATTTGGTGGTCCTCTGCCATAAACAAACATTACAACAGAAGAAAGAAACTGTTGCAAAAAAGAGTAAAATCCCATGACTGGAGGAACGCCCTGGTCAACCTCAGTAAGAAGCTGAGATCCCTCATAAAATCCTCCAAAGCTAGTTACGAAAACAAAATTGCCACTGACTCTAAAGACAACCACAAAGCATTCTATAGCTATGTCAAGAATTTCAATGGCAACACTCAGATCTGCTCTGAGTTACAGCACAATGGCACTAAATATACAGAACCAACTGATATTGCCAACATCCTGGCAGATAGGTTCAGTGCTAACTTTACCCCCCTCTCACCCCCTAGAGGGCCCATCTCTATACTGGAAGAATGCAAAGTTCCTGTAATCACGGATGCACAGGTAAAAAACACACTCTCCAAAGCCAAGAACACAGCGTCCATGGGACCTGACAATATCCCAGGCTGCGTTCTACACGAACTACAGAATGAACTGGCACCCTACCTAAGTACCATGTTCAGTTATAGCCTCACCTCAGGCTTTGTGTCCACTGAATGGCGCACCGCAACGGTTATCCCACTCCACAAAGGGGGAGCCATGATGGACCCCGAGAACTACCGCCCCATTAGCCTGATGAGCCTGGTCTGCAAGGCCATGGAACGTATCATCATGGAACTCATAAACAAAGACATTGTTAATCTCCAAACTCTAGACCCTGCCCAGTTCGGATTTGTAAAAGGCAGATCATGTCTCCTAAACCTGATTGACTTCTTTGAAGCAGTCACCAAAGCCATAGATAAGGGTAAGGTGGTTCACACAGCTTATCTAGATCTCGCCAAGGCTTTCGACACCACCCCCCACTCTGGAATTATAGATAAGCTCACTAAATTAGGTATAAATCCCTATGTCACAAGATGTGTTGCCAACTGGCTCACAGACAGAACCCACACTGTGAAAGTAGCAGACTCCAAATCCGACTTCAGACCAGTGACAAGTGGAGTACCACAGGGTTCAGTCCTGGGTCCTCTCCTGTTTGGTATCTACTTCTCTGAAGTACAGACTAACACAGAAGGTCTTTAGCTAACAAAGTTTAAAGATGACTGCAAATTAGGAGCCATAATTGAAACTCCTACCGATGTGGACATACTACATAAGGGCCTCACTGAGACAGATGCCTGGTGTCAAAGCCATGGCCTGAAGCTCAATTCCAAAAAGTGTATTGTCATCCCCTTTGGTAAAAACTCTGTACCCATGAACTACCACATAGCTGGTAGTCTACTTAACGCCAGAAATGTGATGAGACCTTGGGACACAGGTGGACAGTAGTCTCTCCTTTGATAATCACATTGCCACAGTGGTCAGGAAATCCTTTTACATGGCTCACCTCATCACAAAAGGTTTCTCATCCAGAAAAAAAGAGGTCATTGTTCCACTCTACTCATCACTCATTTGACCCATTATAGAGTACAATGCTCCTTTTGGTATGTACCTCACAAGACATCTACAACTACTGGAAAGGCCACAGAAATACCTCACAAAGAGGATTACTGGCCTCAAACAGATGCCCTATGCAGACTGTCTCAAAAAACTCCAGCTTTACTCCGTCGCATATCGCCTACTCAGAGGTGATCTCTGCCTAATATACAAAGCTATGTCAAACCCAAAGCTGTTGGACATGCTCCACTAAAAGAAATCCCAATCCCTCCGAGCTTCATGCTCTAGGGACCTAAACCTTATCACCACAATAAACAGAACATGCTGGAGGGATAGATTCCTATCCGAGAGACTTCCCATACTCTGGAACAGACTATCTATCTATGTCAAACAGAGCTCCTCATTAGCACTCTTCAAGAAAAATCTTGATGATTGGATGGGAGATAGAAAATTCACCCCGGGGATCACTTCTGTGGCTCTGCTTGACAGGGGCACAGAAAAATAGTTTTCTTGGGTGGCAAAAGCCAGGGTACCTTTTTGGCTAGGCTTATATAGGCCCTAAGGCCAATAGCCTAGTACCCTCCTATGAATCTATAAACCTATGTACAAGCTGCCTGGATGGTGCAGTGGTGCAGCGGTTAACATTGTTGCCTCCCAGTTAGGGTGTCTTCTGTGTGGACTCTGCATGTCCTCCCTGTATTTGTGTGGGTTTCCTCTGCATGCTCCACATTCCAAAGACATGCATCTGGAGCATTTCTCCCTGGGCCTCTGCTGAAAATGGGCTCTTTCCACGTAAATAAATGTTTCAGCCCATGGCTTTCCCCAGGTGCATGTTATATGTAATATATGTAGACAGTTTGGAGTAGCTAATCATTCTGCGTGTTTGTTTTTTTTTTAATGCAAGCTTTACTGATTTTATGCCATCTTAAAGGTAACAACACAAAGTGAATTCATGTGGAGTCTGAGTCCATACATGCAGAATTATTTATAAAATATATAAAAATATCAATATTAAAACACGTGTGTCATCAAATGTAGCTGCAATAATAAAATAGCACTCAATATAATTTTAGAAAATTCTTCATAGAATTCATTCAAACCCACCTATTTTTAGGACATGAGTGACCATCCCCCCCCCAAAAAAAGTAAGATAAAAAAAAACTGCAGCCCTGGAGAAGATTCCATGCAAGCAGTAGTCAGAGATAATGACTGAAACAGACTGTGGATCTGTGAGCAGCGTGGTACTTTGTACAATCTTACCTTTTTGCTCATGACAGTTTTCAAATCATGAAGGATAATATAGATTATCCACAAGAGGACAAGCTTATCACTTTAAATAAAAATAATTTACTTATTTATTTTACATATGACATTTGGGATTTACTATCGTCCAACTATTTCTGGAACCAGTTTGCTCTGGACAAGCCAGTTCCTGTTTTTTTTTTTTTATTTTGAGCAAAGTTCCACCACTGGCATAGTAAAATTTGGTTTGGAGATAATATCAGATGTTGTGCATAAAATACAAAGAGTGGCAAATAGTGTTGCTTTATACAAAACTGCTTTGGATTTTTATCGTTTTTATTTGTTTGTTTGTAGCTTTTAAGTTATTCTTTACATATGAGTCATAGGTGTGAGGTGTGCACAGTCATGTGCGTTGCTAATCACCAGATTATGATAAATATTAGAGCTAAAGCATATAATAAATCAAGTAAGTAATGAAACTGTACACAAATGCTGACTTTGCTGTAAATACCACAACCATGTAGTCCAGAGAATGGGATATAAGACATTTACTCACTTCTCATGTCACAACAAAAATAAATTGTAAGAAATATGTTTGTGCCTCATGACAACATGGAATGGGGCAATAATAAATAATGAATTACCAATAATCTGTTATTTTATTAGATAATTTTATGACATTTGATTGATAAATCATATAAGGAACCAAGTAATTACAGAACTCTTAATCTCAAACTCATAATGTTTCTTGGGAATTATTGAATGTTAAAGTAAGAGATTATGTTTTATAAAACACACATGAGTGAGAGAGGAGGTAGTGAAGACAATATTTCTATTTGTTAAGGCTGATGTATAATATAAAAGCAAGAGAAGAGATGGCATTTTAAAAGAAAAATGCAAGGAAAAACAGTGATATTTTTTTTCATGAAATGCAATGAAATGGAGGGTTTATTTGGAAGTTTTTTTTAATGAAAAATTGTACTGGATTTTTATAATGTAACAGTGACTCTAATCAACGTAAAAACATTAATCCTATACAATTGTTGTAAACTAACCAGAGATGCCAGAAACTGTTGAAGGCCGGGGGGACGGAGGGTGAGAGGGGCACTTGGTGATCTAAAATGGGCATTTTTTTTTAAATATTTACTCCCTTAACATAGACTCACTTAGAGGACATTTTAAGCTTAGCCAATTTCTGTTTTGGTGCTTGAATTAACATTTCCTGATTGGTCTTACCTATCCCATGGCTGATAATTGTATTTTAGTCCTAGTGACAATAACTGTGATCATACCATAGATAACTGGAGGGAACCCATGTAAGGGATGCAGCATTTAGGAACTGCCTCTATCCATTAGTGGCATGAGGGGCAATCTTGGAGTGCATTCTGTTTAGATACCTGGGCTATTTCTGACGTCATTTGACTTGCTGATGTTCAGTAGGTCTATCAGTATTGGGTCAGAGG
>NC_056746.1:1353880311-1353890311 GCF_019279795.1 Protopterus annectens | reverse complement strand
TTTGTTAGTAAAAAGGAATGTCTTGAATATGACTTTGGGTCACAATATCTGTCATTTACATTATATGACGTATGCGGGGCTGAATGTATTAAACAGAGGGACAGAAAATATAGCTGAAATGTAGTGCCAAAACAGTCTATTACATGTAACTGTCCTAAATGATTAATATAGTAGATGCAACTCATGTGAATGTGAATGTGTTTACATGAAAGTCTGTCAGTACTGAAGTCTTTGTATTGTTTGTTAAAATAAAGTCTGTCTGGTTTTGAATAAACTTTTGTCTTGGCTTATGATTTGCATGAAGCACTTTCCATTCTGAACTTTTTAGTAGGAATGTGAAATATTTCCCAGCTGGACACTTGTAAGAGGACACTTGCCATGATGCTAGCTGCATGCTGAGAGTTCACAGGGAAAGTAAGATGGCCTTGGGCTTTTCATTGTGTCCCAGTAAGTTTAGTCACAATGTCCTATTTAGGTTTCAACAAAGGTTTGTTCTCAGGTCCTTTCATTAGATAACCCAGGCTGGGACATGCAAACCAGATAACACGGTTTATTAATAAATGCAGAAATATGGCTGCCCTGAAATTAGTTTTGGTGTTAATAATGTCAGTCAAATCAAAGTAAACTCAGTTATAAACACCATTGTGAGGGTTTGTCATTAGGGGAGGCAGACTGACTAAAATAAGAGGTACAGCATTCTGGTGAAAATCAGTGCAGTGGACTGTGGTGTTTAAGAAGAGCATAACATAATGCCAGCCCTGGAAGTTTTTGCTTCTTAATAAATTATTATTTACTCATCACAAAAACAGAAAGGGGGGTGCTATAATATAACACCAAGACTAGACACCCTATATAGTCTAAGCAAGACCTAAATGACTCTGAAATGGTTTCCTTCAAATGATGTCATAATTTGCCCACTAATTTAAATGATGGTTGTTCTGTCTTAAACAAAGCAAAGGCACTATTTCTTTGTTTTCTTTCTCATTTGTTTTATAGGTCTATAGATTAGCTGCTCTTCTGGGCCATTTTAAGTCTAGCCAATTACTCTATGTTAGAATCAAATTTTGCACCTTCTGTCTGTAAGGTAAACACCTTAGCCATCATGCCAACCTCTTCTTCCCAAAAATAAAAAAAAAAACAAAAAAAAAAAAAAAATTTTATATTATACACTGGAACTGTTAAAATGTCTGTTAGACTTTCTAACTTTCATACAAGCTCGGAGAAGCAATGCATGATCTATATATTCTTTAATGTACAGAGAAGCTGATAAAATGTTTAAGAACTAAAATATATGGGAGAAATACTCTACTAATATGAGTTAACAGTTGATATATCCCATTTATACTTGTGACATCTTGTACTAAGCCCACTGAGGATACTTTAGCTCCTTCAAAAAAAAAAAAACTCTTCCACTCATAAATCGTATCTTATTTATATAGATATTTTAGTTACTGGATGTATCTAAGAATATATATAGGAAGGAAGCACAGCATCCACTCTGCAGGTAAGGATCATGCTAAATTAAATGCTTGTACTTCACTTTGTATCCAGCAACCAGAGCTAACCAGAGTCAAGGACAGCTGGGTGCATCCTTCTTTCCTCTCTTTGATCCTTGCTGCCCCCCCCCCCGCCAAGTTCCCTGCTGTGTTCCACTCCTCATCAATCACGACTTAATTATGCAGATACCACAATGCCCAAGATGTGAGCTTCTAAGTGCTTCACTGAGCCTCTTTTTGTTATGCAGCATTAAAGGACTATCCCTTGCACTCTCAACTGCCTGGTTGGGGAGCATCAAGATATGCATCCTGAAAGGCTACAGCTACTTAACTCAGTCTTGAGCCTTTATATTTTGCAGAAATACTATTTTTTGGTTTCACAATCAATGTTCATATTATCACCTGTTTTCTTTTCTTGCTAGATTAAGTCTGCACCTTGAAGAAAATATTAAGTAGTTAATTTCTACACAGTGTAGTGATTTTTGGCAGAAGAACATACCATAATTATCAGGCCAGCAAGTTTTAATGTGGATTAAAGATATTACTAATGGAGGTACTGTTTCTTGATAGCAGCATCTAACTTCCCTAAGGAAAACATGCAGAAGTAGTCTTTGTGAAATGTCACAATTAGCCTGGAGCAAAAAAATTACTTTTCTCTTTTCATGAGAGAATTATTCCTGCTAATAATAAGTCTCCAGTAATAAATACTGTGGACAGGTTAGATGTTTTCTTCGCAACATTCTGTAATATGCTTGTCAGTCTAACTAGTTAGGAGATTCTTTTGGCTTGTTCTGGTTCTGTCCTGTAAGAACAAGATAGGAGAAGACAGCAGAGTTAGTATCTTGTAACTATTTTTTTACACTAAAAGTGGTTCATAGGTTCATACTAGGCTATCTGCCCTGGGGCATTTATAAGCCTAGCCCGATTGTGTTTGGCTTACACCACCCCTTGATTTGAGTATACTGTGCCCTTTTTAAAGTTTAGTTTACTGTTCCTCTGTCTAATAGTGACATGGAAGTAATCCCCGGGACAAACCTACGATCCCTCATCCACTCATCAAGATTCTTCTTGAAGAGAGTCAGGAGGTGCTTTGCCTAACATGAATTGGAATTCTATTCCAGAGCGAAGGGAGCCTCTGGGTTATGAATCTGTCCCTCCAGCATGTTCTATTTATTTCTGTGCTGAGGTTCAAGTCCCTCTCGAATGACAGTCTGTTTTAGCCGCTGTGATCTGTTTTTCTCTGCACAACAGGGCTGATCTGGTCAGCAAAAACCTATAAAACAAAATACTCTAGAGATGACAAGCAGATTACAATGGATATCAACACTTGTAGAGACCAGAGGACACCTTTTAGTATGAAAATGCATCTACCTTGTGGGGATTCATGAGAGTACCATGACATGTGCACATCCAGCTACACTTTGTGGTAGCTTTTTGCATTACCCTAACATGGGCAACGTGCTCTAACATGAAGATGTACAGCACCATATAGGGCTGTCCTGCGGCCATGCTGAATGCTAATGAGGGGATCAGTTGTTGGGGATGAGCGGGGGAACACCAGACATCAGGGAAAGATTTAACTTCAGTGCCTTAATGGCACCATCAACACTACAGGGTTTGGGGTTGGGAGGTAAGTACTAACCACCAGGGACTACTCAACAGTAAAGTACCGTAATGGCACCAACTTCAGGACACAGACTGGGAGTATAAAGAACCACAAAAGGGCTGACAGGTCAGGAATAGGTACTGGGACTGCAGAGTGTGTGTGTGTTGCATTTTGTGTATTCTTTGTGTGTGTGTGTGTGTGTGTGTGTGTGTGTGTGTGTGTGTGTGTGTGTGTGTGTGTGTGTGTGTGTGTGTGCATGTGTATGCATGAGAGTAACTGGGAGAAGCCAATGCCTACACAAGCAGCAGTGAACTACAACAATATTGTGGTAGTAACAGCAATTCAGAGACATGCAAATTAGCAAATAATGAGGTCTTACATCACCATGGCTAACATGTCTCTAAATCGCAAAATGCCACACTGTGGGAGCATGCTCTTTCTAGTGGAAACCATATGGCCCATGCTAGGCCTTTAATGAATCCCCATGAAAGACTGTGACACTTAGATCAGCAGATGAATAATTACTTCATTTGCATGTTTTAATCAGGGAGGGATGAGTACATTTCCTTTTTGTTTTCTTGGATGGTCTGTTCAGCAAAAATACAAACAAATCTAAACAGAAAGAAGTTTAAGAAAGCAAAATGGCTGCTGGAGAGACGTTACAAGTGTCTGAGGAAAGATGGAGAAAAAAATGCAAAGGAGATACGGAAACAGTGTTACCTTAAACGCAGAGTTACAGAGAATAGTGAGAAGAGATCAGGAGATATTGTTAAATGTATGCCGCACTGAAGTGAAAGGAGAGGAGATCAGGAGATATAGTTAAATGTATGCCACACTGAAGTGAAAGCAGTTCATACAACAGCAAAGACAACAGATCTCTTCAAGGAGATGTGATGTTAAGAGGAACTGCTATGCATGATAAAAGTTAAAGACGGAGAAGACCTAACAGAAGCAGATGAAGAGGTTGCACAACTATAAAACTATATAAGAAGGACCCAAACATTGTGACTGCATATGTTAATAGGTTCTCTGACTTAGAGCCAAACATTTATTTTTTATATTTCTTAACCAAGTAGCCGGCTGGACCAAAGTATACCTTTTCAGACATCCTGGAGAGTGAAGTCAAACATGCATTAGAAAATCTTGCTGATTGCAAGACTGCTGGGTATGAAAGAATTCCTGCTGAATTATATACAGTCTTGCAAATGGTCCTGCTAGACTGTTTGTTTTTTTGTGGTTAAATTTGGAAAACACAAAAGTGGCTACTGGACTTGAAAATTTCAGTTTATATTCCAGTACCAGGAGTGTGGAAATGATCAAACATCGTACTTGCTTCACATGGTAGCAAAGTCCTGCTTCAGATCCTGAAAGCTTGATTTCAGCAAAACATACATCGAGAACTTTCAAATATATAAGCAGATATTTGAAGGGATAAAACCCAAGAGCTTAGACTGCAAGGATTTGCTGGGAAACAGTGAAAGCAAGCCACACAAAAAAAAATAAATAAATAAAAATAAAAAAATAAATAAAACAAGCAAACAAACAAACAAAAAGCATTTACTCTTGCTTTATTTAAAACCTTTGATTGTCTGGATCTTACAAATTGTGACAAATAGGAATGCCTGCTTACCTTTTTTACTTCATAAGGGATCTGAATGCACATCAGGATGCAGCATTTAGACTAAGTATAGAAAAAACTGATCGGTCATGATGCAGCACTTATAGAAAAAAACTGATCAGTCAGGATGCAGCACTTAGACTAACTGTAGAAAAAACTGATCGGTCAGGATGCAGCACTTATAGAAAAAAACTGATTGGTCAGGATGCAAGAAAAAACTGCTAGGTCAGGATGCAGCACTTAGACTAAGTATAGAAAAAAAACAATCAGTCAGGATGCAGCACTTAGACTAAGTATAGAAAAAACTGATCGGTCAGGATGCAGCACTTAGACTAAGTATAGAAAAAACTGATCGGTCAGGATGCAGCACTTAGACTAAGTACAGAAAAAACGATCGGTCAGGATGCAGCACTTAGACTAAGTATAGAAAAAACTGATCGGTCAGGATGCAGCACTTAGACTAAGTACAGAAAAAACGATCGGTCAGGATGCAGCACTTAGACTAAGTATAGAAAAAACTGATCGGTCAGGATGCAGCACTTAGACTAAGTATAGAAAAAACTGATCAGTCAGGATGCAGCACTTAGACTAAGTACAGAAAAAACGATCGGTCAGGATGCAGCACTTAGACTAAGTATAGAAAAAACTGATCGGTCAGGATGCAGCACTTAGACTAAGTACAGAAAAAACGATCGGTCAGGATGCAGCACTTAGACTAAGTATAGAAAAAACTGATCGGTCAGGATGCAGCACTTAGACTAAGTATAGAAAAAACTGATCGGTTCAAGATCAGGAAAGGAGTGCATCAAGGCTGTCTGTTGTCACCTTCCTGGTTTAGTTTATATAAAAGATATTCCATGCGTAATGCTCAGCTAGATTAATTAAATGCTGGAAATAAAATTACTAGGAGAAATATTAACTAATTTACAAATGCAAATTATATATGTTAATGGTTGCAAGAGATGAGGACTAGGTGAAAGTAAAAAAGAGAAAAACTGGTTTGTTGCTCAGCATAAAATAGGGAAAAATAGATGATGTTATTTGTTCCTGTCATGTATTTATTTTAGACATAGATAAAGAGTAGTGACAATAATAGATATTATTTTATGGGCCCACAGATCTCTGCAAAGCATTATTGCACTCCATGAAACTGAAAGCAGATATTTCTTGGGAGGAAAGCTGTGGCAAATGTGAATAAGGTATTAAAAAGAAAAGATATCACATTGTTGACATAGGTCTGAATAGTCTGTGTTATTTCACTCACAGTGACAACATGGCTATGAAAGTAGGATCATAAATAAGGTTTCTGTTGGGAAAGTCAGTGCTTCTGAACTAAGGTATTGGAGGAAGATTTTGCGAATTTCATGGTCTGCACGAAGAACAAATCAGTCAATAGTTAAATACATAAAACCTGAGTGCTCAGTGAATTGTATGAATGTAAAAGTAAAACTCAGACAGTTTGGTAACATAATATAAGACAGGAATTATAAGAGAAAAGACAACTCTAAGGAAAGATCAAAGGCAAAAGAAGAAGAAAGTACCAGGTGAGGCTAAACTGGGCAAACTAATAATAAAGTAATGAATAAAAACTCGTAAGACCATAAAAAGAAGTGGTGGTCAGGCAGGTGTGGTGTGCTAAAGTCCTTGAGGTCACAAAGAGCTAGACTTGACTAAGGGAGTAAATAACACTAACGCGTACACTGATGACCTTTTGCAACAACCTGTCTGATCTTGGCCTGAAGATGCTGAATTCTGTTGCCTCTGATGACCAGAGATGAGTGACATTGCATTCAAAACTGTCATAAATATGGGCAACTCATAAAACGAGTGAAGTCATGTTTTCAGAACTTGAGTCACACAATATTACACAGGACAAAAGCTGATGTACAACATCAGTGGACAGCTGCTGATCTAAAATATTCATAAAAATGTTCAATGTCTACTAAAAGTACAGAAACAAAAGGTGAATGAATGGCCTGAGAGACATGGCTTACAAGAAACAGCTGTAAAGAGCCCCGATCAGTTCTTGGATGGTAAGTGTTTCAGTGGGGCTGCAGTGGGGGACCCACAGGTAGTCAGGCTTATAAAGATAGGTAACAATGTAACAGTTCAAGACAATCTAAGCTATTATTAGGTTGCTGCTGACAAGCCTTCATCTTGAAACAGTATCCCTAAATTATTCTTCGTTGCTAAGTAACCTGTTCATATTTAAAATTATTTAAAGAAACAGCATGTTGTAATTGTTGAGGTAAATGGTTACAGACAGTTATAATATTATCGTCTGACAGTTTTTATCCTCCTCATTTAGTAAAAAACTGTGGTTCCTGATATAACGGATATCTTCTTTCAGGGTAATGCACAATATAGGTAAGTCTTCTATGGATAAACGCAAGTTTTAAAAGCATACATCAGTTCACTCCTAAAATAATAACCAAGTTAATTTTTTTTCAAGACATTCAAGTATTTATAACCTTTTTTTTTTTTTTTTTTTTGTAAAATAACTTTAGACACATTTGAGCTCATCTATAGATGCTGCCATTGTATAGTTATAAAACCTGGAATTGTACTCTATTATCATTAAAACACCTGCCATTAAGGATTTCACTGCAAATCGTAAACCTAGGCCCAGGGGGCTGGCGTGTGAACATGCTTTTCTACACATGCCCCCTTATAGCTGCCCCCAATGGTTTGGCAAAGACAATCCCACGTTTTCATGGTGATCTGCATATGTTACAAGCCTTTGCATTCACAGGCGGAATGGCTGACCGCTCCCCCTGAAATCAACAGCTATTGGTAGCTTTTCACTCCCATCTCCTCCTGTCCAGTTCTTCCAGTATGCAAGCTGCTACTACAATCCAGATCATATGGGTCATAGTCAGGACTTTACCTATGTTCCATTTCCAGGCAGAAACAGTAATGTCATTTGACTTTGTAGATATGCCTATTATTTTCCTATGTAATTGTAATGTGCAACACTTGTAATGTCACTGGTTCTGTATTAGAACAAAAACTATAGAGGGACAGACCACACAGATAAGTAACTGTAGGACAGTTAGAATATTATTCCAGGCAGCCTGTGTTCAAGGCATTTTGGTACTTTTCAACTTGGGGTGAACATGAATTTCAAGTGCCCAGGCCAGAAATGCCTAAATGTCTAACGAACGAATAAATAAATTAAAAAAATAAACTAGGTGGGGTACATGATTTAGTTGATTCTTTTAAAGAAGAGTGTTTGATTTCCAACTATGCAGAAAGATGGAATAACTGAAAATGGGTCAAGTATTAATACAAGGCATTAAACAGCCTATAGGAGTATAAAGAAATTTTTAAAAGCTGACAGAAATGACTAAACATGAAAAATATTCACTGCACATCAATACCACATTTGTAACAAAAGACTATTTTAAAATAGACAGTTATGTATTTCAGAACAAACTCTTATCAAAACAATTTGTGTATTTCTTGGAGGAGCATGTCTCATAATTAGGAAATATACTTATGATTCAAGAGGAAGGTTAATATTAATCTTAAATTAGGATAGTATAAATGCAACAAAATGGAGCACATTAAAACACCTCAAGCTGCTAATGCAAGTGTTCATTCCTCTGCTCTAAGTGTGTTTGAAGTCAGTGGACTTGCAATAGCCAGAATGGATTAAATATGAACCTTTTGGGGAAGCTAAGCAAAATGTACTTTGCACAGCTACTCTGTTATTTACACTGGGCATTTTCTTGTCTATGGTGAAGTCATAATGATGATAAATATTGGGTAATTAAGTCAACATCATGTTTTAAACCTATATGAGTCCTTGGACTGTCTGTGGATTTGAACTTGCTTGAATGTATAATTAAGGAGTGGATCACACTGATTTAATACCAACAGCCTTCTCTAAAAGAGCAATTGACCTTCAGAGGTCACAAGAAGAAATTGTGCTACAGACTGAAGCCTAATGAAGTTATCATTTGTCTTGTGAGTCAGTATTATGGAATAATTTTCTCAGCTTTTTATTGTGTTATTTTTCTGCATGATGCTTTAACCTAAAATTGTTGTTTATTATATGAGATATGCTATTACTCTCACACTTTACTTATTTTCTTATAACAGTAACAAAGCTGACATGTCCTTAACACAATGAAGTAAAGATATTCTAAGCTGGTAAAGAATAGAGAATAAAGCTAATAAAATTGTGTTTTGTCTCATAGTTAGAATATGTTTGTTGTTTGTCTTTCGGCTTTTCCCGGTTAGGGGTCGCCACAGCAGAACTCCGGTCCGCTAATGATTCGCAGTAGATTTTTACGTGCTGGCTTGCCGGGCCTAACGCACAACCTTCAACGAAGGAAAGCCCATTCACGCATGTTGCACACAGAAGACGCTCTAACTGAGAATTGAACAGGCAACGTCTAACTGTGAGGTGACAATGCTACCGCAGCACCACCATCGGATGTACTTGACAAAATGAATTAATGAACACATTTAAAGAAACTCAGGAACCCACTACCATTGATTTTAGTGTTATGTAAAGCTATTTCTTCTGCCTCTCCATTTATTTCACTGTCGATCTGGGTAAACTATACATCTTACTTAATAAACAGATTACTTTCTCTACACCTCATGGGAAGTCCATAAAGTCTGCACCCTGCATTCCTCATTTATGTTTCAGTTTTTGATTGTGCTGCATTTAAGTAATGTGTTTCATTCCTTCATCACCTCTTCTGTGATATAAGACATCTGCATATCTTCCCCATGCCACTGACTTTATATCTTCAAACTGTGTCACCTTATTTGGGGTTCAGGTGTTGTTGGGCTAATCTGATGTTATAGCCATATATTTATTTAATAAACCCAACATTCCCGTAAAATTTGAAAGTCAGAAATCCTGTACGATTTGAGGATTTTGAAGGTACATACAGATTAAGTAGCCAATAGCCTGCCATGTAAAACAATGCCTAGCCCTCTAGTAAAAATACATTATTATGCATGTTTTTTCTTTCAGTCTGGCTATAATTTATTAATGTATTTGATTACCATATGGAACTCATCGGGCAAAACATGCACTCAAAAGCAGGCATGCACACCTAACAGAGGATACAGTTACATGCTGTAATAATGTGAAGATGTGTCAACCTTCAGAAAACGCTTCCATGCAATACAACACAGTGATGTCACTTACTAATCCTTACCTAGAACTGCACACTGAACAATGTCTTTCAATAATTGATTTAGCATTTATGTGGATGGGGGGGGGGGGTATTAACGAGGTATTACTACTACACTGAGAAG